>NC_052510.1:33251342-33353842 GCF_014356525.2 Nilaparvata lugens
AATCACACACTTTTTCAAGCCCATCATGAAACTGCTGTTTTTCTTCTTCACCCTTATCTTCTGTAGGAGCATGTACCGATATTAATGAAATATTCCAGAATTCACCTTTAATTTATTCTCAATCTACATATTCTCTCATTTACAGGCTCGACTTCTAATAAACTCCTTTTCAATCTCTTGCTTATCAAAAATCCAGTGCCTGAAATTCCTTTTCTTCCATTTGAACCACTGTACACAATTGAGCATTCCCTTTTATCAATCCTTCCTTGTCCCTGCCATCTCATTTCCTGGAGTGCAACAATATCTATTTTTGCATTTTCTATCTCATTCATTATCTCTTTCATTTTCCCAGGCTTCATCATTGTCTGTACGTTCCATGTACCTATCTCAATATCACTAGATCCATCCGTTTCCAAATCCAGGTCAGTTTCCTTTCCATAAATTCCTTTTTTCCGGTTACTGATCCAGAACTCTTATAAAAATGAACCTAACCTAAGAAAAAATCCAACCTAACCTAACCTAACCTAACAAACCTAAACAAACCTAACCTAAGGTCAGAGGTCAAGGTCAACCTAACCCAACATAACCTAAAGAACCTAAAAAAAACTAAACCTAACCTAACCTAACCTAAGGTCAAGGTTAAGGTCAAGGTCAAAGTGAAAGTCGAGGTCAAGGTCAAAGTCAAGGTCAAGGTCAAGGTCCAAAACTTCAAAACTTTTTGAAACTTGGAAAAAAAATAAACTTAGAAAAAAAAACTTAGGAAAAAAAACCTGAGAAAAAAATAATAATGAAAAAAAAAATGAAAATTGATAAAAATAAATCAGAGGACCCCCCCACTCACTTGGGAAGCATATAAATAGTGTGTAGAACAGTTGAGGAGCATCAGTGCAGTGTTTTGATCATCTGCAGAGAGTGTGCTCCCCAAGTCTGTGTCACAAGTGATTTTTCATATTATTTTTTCACACAGAGGGTGTGTTACTGTCTGTGTGTGTGTGTGTAGAGTTTTTCATACTTGTTACATTTGTAATAGTTTTTTCTTGCTATTGCAGCTACTCTATTATTGCTGCCATTGTGTGTGCACACTATTATTGTTGGGTGTCAATAGTTTCTGGTTGAGCACACAGCTATATGGCTGCCCCTCCTAAGCATCTGCAACTGTGCATATTATTATTATTACTTGTGACATTATTTCTTCCAATAACGGGTTGCCCTGTTCGGCTGCAGTCAATAGAGCATGAGTAAAAAATTATATAACTCTTATTGTGGTTCTTAGAATATATATTATATCAATTTCTTACTAGCTCGCCCAGGAGCTCCTGCAATTCTCTGCTCTTGGACAATTTATATAAATCTCTGGTACGTATTATTTCCAAAGATTTGATTATCAATGCTATATATCACTGTCTTAACCAACTTATTTGGTGAAGAATATAGTCTGATGGTAATCTTATTAATACTTCAATACTGGTAACTCAGTAAATAAAAATGAGATTGGTCATGCATGGAAGTGGGGAAACAAATAAAGGATACATCATAAAAATTGATAAAAGTATATTACACAAAAATCAAGGAATAAATAAATATAGAAATGTAAGGAGCAACAAGCAAAAACAATAAAAATAAGACAAATTATATATCAAAAAGAAAATATCACAGATAAGCTCACTAGTTTTTTAGCTTGAAACGTTACCATGTGCTTTTTAAATCATTAATCATACGCATTTATTTTACGCAGCTCAGATGTCGACTTCTGCTTGTTGACAAAAATCCCAAATATATCTTCTTTCCAAAATAATAAAAATAATCAATTGATAAATCATAAATCTCAAATATAATAATCTGTATATATCTCAGTATATTTCTCAGGGCTTAAGGTTCGTCCTCTGGTGGAATTAGATAAATCAATTTATCCAGTGAACATGGGCTACATTTATATCTTTATAATTTGCTAATAAAATTAATGATTGAGTGAGCATATATATATATATATATATATATATATATATATATATATTACAACATTAAATTTATATATTCCTTTCATCTGTGCATCTTTAGATATATAAATTTGATATAGTTCTTAACTAGTAAAATACATTTTTTGTACCTTTTAAGACTTGCGCAAGTTTTATATTAATTTCGATATTTATAACCTTTCGACGAGCTAGCTTTTTATATTCTCATTTCACTTGAAGCACTGAGGGCGCCCTAAATTCATATATTTCAATAATTTTCACTCTTGTACTGAAATTCCCAAGATGATGGTGACAATCCGAATTTCCTGTTGTCCTGGATTTTCTGGTGGTTGAAGTCGTCTTCTCCAAGGGAATAAATAAATATCTAAATGACTTACGCTTTAATACAGCATCACTAAGTCTTTTAAAAAAATAATCAATGAATTTAGACTTTAAATCTCTCAAATGTACAATTTAACAAAAAGGCACTTGTGCTCTATAAAAATTTGGTGGCGTTCCAAGGCGGCATCTGGCAAGCAAGTGGGCTCTGTCCTACCCCTATTTTCTAAGATCATACTTCCGTCTTCCGAATTTGCATACATTTAAATATTCAGTTACTATGCCATTAAAAAGATAAAATAGTCCATGCCAATCTGCTAATTTATTACCTATATCTTAGTTATTACCTATACTCGGACTACATCCGATACTTAAACTGAGTAGTGATAACCTATAAAATCATTTATATAAATATCTATGGTTAATTTTGAATTGGCTCATTATTGCCACCCATCAACTACTGCAATTTGATTGGTTCATCCAAAATTCATAAATGTATCCATGCACCTACTGAATATACATACTCACTTGATATTTTCATTTATTTTATGTGTTTTGTACATGCTCATTACAGATAATAAATTTTTTTAAACTTTTCAAGTTGTCTTTCCATTTACAACAAGTTGCCATGTGGTTACCAAATCCTCTAGTTGAATACTATTTGTTTATAACAATAATTTGCCAAGGTGTCTGGCTAGATTTCAAATTACACAGCTCAATCGACTATTAGGATGCCGACCAGTAGGTATTATAGCCTAACCTCAAAATTCCAATATTTTATATAATATGATAAATAACAAATAAAAATTCTTTTCTATTTGGCTGTTCTAATTTTAGCCAGGAGACCCGTTATTATCTAATCTTTCACTTGTTGCTATCGCACCCGGCAATAATAGAGCAGCTGTTTGCTGGAGACCTATAAAATCCTTTCATTAGCGATTTTTCTTGCTTATCCAAATTTAATCTATTACATACTATTATCACAAACACATGGCAGTGCCACACCACCGCAATTCTTTTGCATGATACATAGCCAGTGACAGTAACAGAGGTTAGTACCCAAGTTTAGTCTATCAGATTTATTGTTTTTTTGCTATATGATAGATATGGCTAGGAAGTTTTCAAAGCAGTTAGCTATATTGAGTTGTCCATACAAAGATGGTAGGTTATGTAGATCGATTGATGCATTCGAGGACAGTTGCTCTGCATATCAGGCTCTTGCACATTTCTACAATACACGGAGATGTCAACAGTGTAGAGAATGTGGAGTGATAACCCATTTTTTTCTCACTCACTTTCGAGAAAGGATTGAATTTGTAGGTGATTATGTTGGAGAAATCCCAACTGCACCAATTATTGTTGAAGCTGAAATTGTGTACTCAAAATTCCCAATCATGCAGGTATGGCAAAGTTGTCCATTGTGGTCAGTTGATTGGGTGGGCTATAAAGAGGATATGGCTCGAGCAGACCTTTACAATGCAGTCGAGACAGAGTATTGGAAATGGTTGAAACATGAGATTATTTGTTTGCAGAAAGTATATAATCATTATATCCACTTATACACACACACACACACACACACACATACACATCCATTTTTCTATTAATGGGTTTTGTTCTATTAAAGATGAGGCATGGTGCCAGCTCACGACCATGGCCTCGGACAAGGCAGGCTGGTCAGCGGAGAAGATCAAGCCAAGCCAAGCCCAGCAGCAGCAGCAGCAACAGCAGCCAGGTGAGATGATTGTGATGATGCTGGGACCTGCCAGCACAATCTTCAGGCAGCTGCAAACCGCTGGTGGCGTTGGCAACATTGGTCAAGGACTATCAACCCTACAGGGTACCACCTTGTCGCCTAGAGGTCGCCACCGCCACCAATGAATGCCACAGCAGAACAACCGACGTCATCCACAGGGGACAACACTGCCACAGCGTCAAACACCACCACTACCACACTCATGGAGGGCAAACAGGCATCGCCAATCACCACAGCTATTCACGCTTTTGACGTGGCCATTAATAATTAGCAAAGAAAAAATTGCAGTAATTTCTGTACTTTTCGAAGTGAAGGGTAGGGCCCCATAAAACTAAAAGAGAACTCACGTGATCCTTCTTGGTATGGTGGTTTCTTTGAATTAATTTAGATTCAATGGTTCATCCAAACCTCAATCTTCAGCACATGGGAGATTTTTTATAAATTAATTATTTCCTTCACTAATAAAAAATGAATAATAAAATCTAGATTTATGGAAGTAATCAATTGATAGAATAATTAAACAAATAAAACGAATAATATTGCCTCAGATATAGGCTAACATTTAGAATACATAAATTTAACAAATAAGAATCTCACTGGAAAAATGGTAACTTTGAGAACAAGGTCTTCACAGTGAAGGCATTGAAAGGGAAGTAGTGTCTCTCTTCTCAAAAAACTTTTGCTGAGCAGTTACATCTTACTTTATTTGCATAGAATTTTGCTATTAGTGGGAATAGTATGAAGTATACATCACGTCAGAGATGAATAAGAGAATAGTTCTTGCTTTACAATAAATAAACTTAAATTATCTGCCTTCTATTAGTAATTAAATTCTCTTCATATTTCTCCTTATTCAACATACAATGTGTTAGTGAATATGATAAGGCCTTTTCTAGTTGCTGATAACAAAAATAGAATATCATGTTTGAATATCATCCCTTTTTGGTGTCATTTTTCTGACCTATGATTGGCCTGAACGGGTTACAGAGATTTTTACATCAGTCCATGCGGTTGAGTAATTATAAAATATATTACCTAAGATATAGGTAATAATTTAGTAGATTGGTACGGACAATTTGATCCTTTTAATGGCATAGTAGTGAAATATTTAAATGTATGCAAATTTGTAAGTTGGAAATAGGATTGTAGAAAATAAGGGTAGGACTAGCCCACTTGCCTGCCAGACGCCACCATGGAATGACACTAAATTTTATAGAGCACAAGTCCCTTTGTTGAATTGTACATTTGGAAGACTTGGAAGTTTAAATTCATTAATTAATTTTTTATAAGACTTAGTGATGCTGTATTGAAGCGTAAGTCATTAGATATTTATTTATTCCCTTGGAGAGGACGACCTCCACCACCAAAAATCCAGGATGACCAGGAAATTTGGATTGCCACCATTGTCTTGTGAAAATTCAGCACGTGAGTGATAAATTATCAAAATATATAAAGTTAGGGCGCCCTCAGTGCTTCGAGTGAAACAAAAATATAAAAAGCTAGCTCGTCGTAAAGGTTATAAATATTGAAATTATTATAAAACTTGCGCAAGTCTTAAAAAGGTACAAAAACATATTTTATTGGATGAGAGTTGTATCAAATTTATATATCTAAAGATACAGATTAAAGGAGTATTCAAATTTAATATTATAATGTACATATGCTCACTCAATCATTAATTTTATTAGCGAATTATAAGATATAAATGTAGCTCCTGTTCACTGGATAAATTAATTTTTCTGATTCCACCAGAGGCCGAACCTTAAGCCCTGAGAGATATCTATTCAGAAATATACTAAGAAGTATACATACTATTTTATTGGAGATTTATGATTTATCAATTGATTATTTTTGTGATTTTTGGAAAGAAGATATATAGTGAGATTTTTAAATCGACAAGCAACAGCAAGTTGATATCTGAGCTGCATGGAATAAATGCATACGATTAATGATTTAAAAGCACATGGTAACGTTTCGTGCTAAAGAACTAGTGAGCTAATCTGTGATATTTTATTTTTGATATATTTGTTCTTATATTTATTATTTTTGCTTGTTGCTCAATATATTTCTACATTTATTTGTTCATTGATATTCACTTGTACAATATATGTAGGTATCAAATTTTTTATGGTGTATCTTTTATTTATTTCTCCACTTCCATGCATGACCAATCTCATATTTATTTATCGAGTTATCAGTATTGAAATATTAAGAAAATTACCATCTGACTTTATTCTTCACCGAATAAGTTGGTTTAGTCAGCAATATTTAGCATTGATAATCAAATCTTTGGAAATAATACATTCCAGAGATTTATATAAATCGTCCAAGAGTAGTGAACTGCTGGAGCTCCTGAGCGAGCCTATAATAGTTTTGTCTAAGTTGTATTCAAAGAACCACAACCAGAGTCATATAATTTTTTACTCATGCTTTACTGACTCCAGCCAAGCCAGGCAAACCATTATTCACAAAAATAACATTACAAATTGAAAGAAAAAGACTAAGAAATTGAACAATACCATGAACTATTGTCACTCAGAAAGATGAGGTTAGTTTATCAGAGACAATACGCTGATAAACAAACTCAGTCTTCCTAAATGACAGTAAGTTCATGGCTTTCTATAATTTCTCATTCAATATGAATATTTAGCATAATATCAACTGCTCAAGAAATATATTACAATAATTGTTTGAGTATACTGTATTGTGATGATTCATCATCGACTTCAAAATTATTAATTTCTTCAATAAGTTTTTCCTGTGATACTGAGGTGCATAACCGGTTAGCCGCTGGTATACAATCATTGTCATCTTCATCATCATCAGCAGCATTTCCAGCCATTGGTATTGTGATAATACTCTTGTCCAATTCCTGATCATTGATATCAACAATTTCTTGAAGTTCCATCATACCCCCCCTCCTCCTCCTCCTCCTCCTCCTCCTCCCTAGCTGCTGGAGTAGCATCAGTGATCCTGTAATGTCCGTATGCAATAGTTTAATTCCATCATCCTGAATATACCTTTTCTCATCAGCATTGCTTAGTGCCTTCTTTTTCTGCACCAGAGTCATAATTTGATGTTTTCTAGTACCAAACATCACTTGCTCTCTATAAATATCCTTGCTCTCATAGAGAAAATCAATATAGTCTTGAAATGTAATGTACTGGTTGGCATCGGGATGTGTTTTTGGCAGCTCTTGACCCAGTATTGGTCTCCTCACACCCTTAGTCTTTTTTATTGTAACAATAAATATTGTTACAATTATGAGTGATGAGAATTATGCAAATTAGCCTGAGAAGTTAGCCTGTTATAAAAATGGATTTTGCTGTTCTGCTTTTCTGTGTTGTGTTGTGTTGACTCTGTAAGTGTGTGCGTAGAAGCTATCCTAAGAATAACATCAATTTTCCTGGAGCAACAGCTTAGTTCATGAGCCTTGCTTTTTGCGTTGTGTAGTGTCGACTCTATAGGTGTGTGTGTAGAAGTTGTGGGAAGATCAACGATTTTCCTAGAATATAAGTCTGGTTCACAACCTTATAAGGCAAGGAATTTGTAGTCGTCAAGGAAAAATAGCTGTCACTTGGTGGGAGAATGTATCTTGAATTGTAGTTGTAACGTTCCTTTCTATTGCTGGAAATTTTTCTAGAAAATTGTAACTCCCAATCACAGTTAACATTGCTTAGGTCTATCTAGTATGGACGATCACACAGCTGTCCACCTCAAGACAAGAAAAGCGAAGTGGCTTCACTCAGCATCTGTCCTCCGACATAAGCAGTACTAAATAATGTAGTCTGTTCAGAACTTTGTATTAATCATGGCATCCATGCCAGCTTTAGGCTTTTTTTTAGTATTTGGCTCTGGAACCTTTTGTTCCAGTAGCATTTTTAGTCTTTTGCCTCTGTAGTCGCTTTAATTAAGAAGAGAGAGAGAGAGTATCAAATTGTCACCTCACTATGGAGATTTTCCTCCTATAACTGCTACTAAAGCGGTGTAAGTACAGGAACATCAAGTATGGGATCAACGTACGAATCTATCATTTCATGGGTTCATGAACGTGCGTCTTCAAGCCGCTGAGACGCCTCTGAATCGATGGCTGTCCTAGAAGCTTGGGGTATGCTGTCTCCTGTCCATCTGGACGTGTAGAGCTCGATCACCGAGCCTAGATTCAATTTGAAGAAACAGCTATGAGGTAACAGCTTTTTTCCAAATTAAACGAACGTCCCAGGAACTCCGGATGTGACAAAATGGGTTTTAGTGACGACAGACTTTCAATCAATTAAAACGTGCGGAATTAGACTTTTGTTAAATCATAATTTTGAGATATTATTGGGGATAGATTATTAATTCTATTAATTTGGTTTGAGTAATAGATTTTCGGTTGTATCTTTACATTGAAAAGTGAGGCCATATTTTCTCTGTAAGGATCCAGCTGGGAATTTCAGTTTTCTTTAAATTTATAAATAATTATAATCTTCTAAACTACTAAAAGTTGAATGAGTACATGAATTTTTAAATGTCCCTTATTGATTAAATTAATGTTTTAAAATAATTCTCATCTTAAAGTTGTAAAGGATCAAATGAAGTTTCAAGGACCCTAACCTTTCCTAAATTTGTTTTGATGACATATATTTTTGAATAGTTTTATTTAAGGTAGTATACCATGATGTGATACTTGAGGAATGTTTGTCCTTGCAGCTTTCATGATATAAAGATACAGAATAGTTATTATTGGGGGAGATCATTAATATTTGATAATGTTTTGATAGTGTTTAAAGTTTCCAAGTGTGTTCTAAATTTAATGTTCTAAGAATTTTATGAATTTTATGTGGATCTTTTCTTAAAATATTTATTGTTATTTATGATTAACTTCTGAGACATATCTATGATAATTTTCAATAATTGCTCTTTTGAAATTAGAGTCCTTTAAGCTTTTATGATTCAATCTAAAATGTTTTAAAATGTAGAGCATACAGAGTAGGTTATTACCGAATTAAGTATATCAGAGATAACTTTCTAAATTTAGTAATTTTATTTTCGGTTTTCATGATTCTTCTTCTTGTTCTATTTGTTGTTTATTGATTTCTTTGTTTTATTAACTTCTTTGTTTTATTAATTGTTGAATTTAACTGTAAGAGGTGACAATATAGTTGATACCTTCTCTCTATTTCGTTGTCTCTCTTGTCATTTCTGGTTTCCCGCTCTCTAGCACTAGGTATGTTTATCAAGCATCCCTTTTATTAAGTTATATTGTGTGTGCTTCTAAATTCTAAATTCAAAATTTACTTTCTAAATTCAAAGCAAGGCACATTATAAGACCACTCTTCAATTGAGCAGAATCTTTGTTGAAACATCTGCAGGCATACAGCTTTGATCTCAACCCCACATATTCAAGTGGAGCCCTGGGTGCATACTCATCCTTGAACTTCCCAAGTACCATTTTATTGGTTTCAGAATAGCATGGGTGGTCGGTAGGGTACTCGGAGGTGTCAAACACTTCTTTCAGCTCCTCTTTGTCAACAATATCCTTGTACATATGCTCTGTTTCCACCAGGTAGAAGAGACTGTCTGTTTCTTGATAGAGCAGTTTGAGGTGGTCTTTGTAAAGTGGTCTCATCACATCATAGTGGAACTGGTACATCAATGTCTTGCTTATGTCCAACACTGTCAAATCAATGTAGATAGGTTTGTTTAGCTCTACTTTCTCCTTATGCATTGTTACAGCACAGATATTCTCACCAAAGATGATACAATCTTTATATGCCTGTTGTAAAATCAGTTTCCTGAGTCACTTCTCCTCATTAACAAGCTCCATGTTCATTCTCTTTCTCAGATTCTCCATTGTCTTGCCAAAAAACTGCATTGTTCATTAGTTTGAAGAAATTTTTCTCAAACTTGTTCTTTGACTGCTGCCTCAGCTTTGTATTGAGCAGGGTGCTAGAAAGTTCTCTTGCACAAACTTCACACCTCAATGCACCTGTTCAATTTTCAGCCCATGCTGTACTGCCTGTTTTAGAGTATGGTAGTGACAAACATAATGCTTGTGGTCAGTCAATATCATCAGGAGTCTTAAATGTCCTGACTTTGGAGTTTTCTTGTTCTCTGCCAGGAATGGGAAGTCATTGTGCTCATCATGCAATTTGGAAGGGTATTCAATGTCGACTTCGAGAATGTAGCCATACTTCATTTCATCAGGGTTAACTGTAATACATCTTGCCACTGTCTCCAACTCTTCTTGCCCCATCCACTGAAACTCTTGACATGGCAGCGGTTGACACATTTCCCAGCCATACAGGTTGTTCGCAACTGTGTACAGGAGATATGATGTGGGCTTCTCAGGGTCGACAGGCACTCCTGTGTAGGCATTGTGGCAATGGCATGTCGATGAATGCATATTGTTATTCTGCCCCTGATACCTCATTCAATGAACATATACATGTCACAGTCAGTTAGGAGTTCTAGTTCAACTTTTGCATACTTCAGCATAACATCAAAGGAGAAGCCTGGCGATGTAAAGTAGTGTGCACAATCAAGATCATAGGTCTTCAAACAAACATCTCGGAAACTTTCAAACACATCTGCCAACAGAAGAACATCCATTTTCAGGTACAGATCGCTATACTTGCCCAAAGTTCTGCAGTTGAATTGACTCCAAATAGATTGAGCATGTGCCTAACACCTCTGTTGGTCAGCTTGCTGAAGAATACCTCTTTTGGTGGTAGTGATGCTACTTCAAGTTTCTGCCATGAATCACAGTAGTTGTATGGAAACACACCTTTCCTAGAAACAAGGTCTAATTTGTCTCCAAACACATTGGCAGTATGCGAAAGCACATTGGCTAGGTCTTCTGGAGTGGTTGCCAATTTGACAAGGTTGGTGATGTAGCAGTAGTGGCTGCTGACTTTTACCTCCTCCCCATCCTCAAAAAAGGTGTCATCACTGTCGGCATCATCATCTTCACTCTCACATAGAAGTTGAAGATCAGAATGGTTATTGGACATCTCCTTGATGACTCTTCTTGGAAATATGATATTCTTCTCATCCAAACCATAGACGTTGACTGAAACTCCTGGATTATCCTTTTCAAAACGATTAATCTGATTGATGCTTGTGGGGAATAATATTCCATTGAAATTGTATTTTTCAGTCAGCTGATGATATCTCTCATTGATTCGTTGAGGATTTGCTCCTTGTACATGTTTGGCAAGGATTGCCCACTAGAAACATTGTTGATCACTATTCTTTGGATTGATGATGGCTTTGCATGCTGCTATTTTGGCCGGTAGCTCAATATAGGAAGATCCTCTTAGTGGTGTGAGCTTGCTTATGCATATGAGGAGTCCATCAATGATCAGGAGACTCCATCCGCTTGAGTTTCCTTCAAACTTCGCCTCCTCCTCCAGTAGAGTGTTCACTGCTCCACACATGATGTCAGGAAGATCTCCGATGTTGAAGATTGAGTAGTTTGGTGTCTTGAAGGCCACATTTTGGAACTCCTCCTGCTTGACATTGCTATCATCAAGTGTTGTGCGGAAATATGTTGACTCCAATACAAGGTTGAACTTGAGGGATCCCTGTCCTATGAATTGCTGTGCAATAGTGTGAATGATTTTCTTCTCCAAGTTGAACAGGATGGTATGAAAGTCCTTGGCAGGGGTCTCTGTGTGAGCATTATCATAATATAATGTTCGAAGGCTGGATTTGAAAGCCTTCTCCAGCAGAACAAACTCTCCTGGACTGCTTGATGGTTGCTCACATCTTTGTGCTCTGCTCATCTGAAACATAGCATGAACAGCATTCATCAGTATTATTCATGATTATAATTAGACCTGATAGCATTCAAAGACCATAGTATTGCAACCTGTAAGATAATGTTTCATAAAACAGGGTTATAGAATTATTTCCTATTAGACCATAATGAACCTGAATCATATTATTTGACATCAATAGTGATACATTATATGAGAGCTATACAAATTTGTTTCAAATGATAAAGTTGTTTTCCACACCATTTTATATATCTCCATCCTTTTCATCCTGGTCTCATATGTAAGTGATAACCTCCCGGGTAAAGCCTTTCGGACAGCATTTGACCCCAGCTAGGCCTGTCGGTGCTGAATGGGGAGGGTCAATTCTCCTCCTCCCTCACCCAGGATAGCAATTCATCCCAGTTAGGGGTGTCAGTGCTGAATGGGAAGGGTTGATACTCCTCCTCCTGACCCGGCCATCGTGGCTTCACCCTGCTAACTGGCTTGCAATATTGCCTGGCCTTGTTTTTAAACCTATCCTGCCAGTAGGATCTAGGTTCTTGGCCTGAGGCAATATCCTTCTTCCTATCCATATCTGAAAATAATATCATTAGCATCAGTACCATGTCTAAAGAACTGTCTCTCTCTCCTCTCTCTCTCCTCCATCTACTTAGCTAGAGTATCATTATATTCGGTCTTAGAATTTGTTATAATTTTTTGCATAATATATCCATCGTGGTGTAATGGTTCTACAGTCAGGTACACCCCCTACATACCTACATTCCTTAACCAAACATCCTACATCCCTACAATATACAAAGAAGATTCGAACCCTGGTCCTTATGAATAATTCAAACCCGAGTCCTCTAGAATGAAAAGCAGACACGCTAAATCACTACACCACAATGGATATCTCTTGTTACATTAACTATTCCTATATACTAGCTATGCCAGATAAAAAATATGATGATACACAGAAAACATATTCATGATAAAATGGATACTTGTGTACTAACCTCTTTTGCACAATTGAAGATCGAAGACTATGTAGCAGACTGGACTGTGTGTATGTGTGTGCTCTACACTAGTACTGGTGAGCTATAAAGGTAACAGTTATGCTGCTTTACAAAACCAGTACTAGGAGCTACACACAAGTGCTCCACTGAATGCTCTAAGCCTTGTGGGCACTGGGTAGGCAAGCTATTTGCAGTGGGCAATAGATATGAAATGCAGTGTGTGTGTGTATGTGCTCAAAACTAGTATTATATGTTAACAAAGCAAGTAACTAGGAGCTACAACTCGCGGCGGTGTGGCACTGCCGGGTGTTTGTGATAATAGTAATAATAATAATATGCACAGTTGCAGAGGCTTAGGAGGGGCGGTTGTATAGCTGTGTGCTCAACTGGAAACTATTGACACCCAACAATAATAGTGTGCACACACAATGGCAGCAATAATAGAGTAGCTGCAATAGCAAGACAAAACTATTACAAGTGTGACAAGTATAAAAAACTCTACACACACACACACAGACAGTAACACACCCTCTGTGTGAAAAAATAATGTGAAAAATTACTTGTGATACAGACTTGGGGAGCACACTCTCTGCTGATGATCAAAACACTGCACTGATGCTACTCAACTGTTCTACACACTATTTATTTGCTTCCCAAGTGAGTGGGGGTCTTCTGATTTATTTCTATTTATTTTTGATTTTTCGTTATTAATTTTTTCTCCTAAGTTTTTTTTCCTAAATTTTTTCAAGTTTTAAAGTTTTGAAGTTTCGACCTTGACCTTGACCTTGATCTCGACTTTGACTCTGACCTTGATCTTGACCTTAGGTTAGGTTAGGTTAAGTTCTTTTTAAGGTTTTTTAGGTTATGTTGGGTTAGGTTGACCTTGACCTTTGACCTTAGGTTAGGTTAGCTTTATTAGGTTAGGTTATGTTGAATTTTTTCTTAGGTTAGGTTAATTTTCACCCAAAGGAGAAGTCTGGCACACCAGAAGTGTGCCAGACTTCTCCTTTTTATACTATTCACTTGTCAGTTGATTGATTATGAATAATTCAATAGCAATGGTTTACAAAACATCCAACGGCATGGGTTGCTTTTCGTGGACTATCGTGGGTCTACTTTGTGGCCGGTCTAACCTCAATGTATTTTCTCCAATTTCGTTAGGGTATAGTTCTTTCATGCTGTTGCCCAAAAGTCCTCCAAAATTGAGTTACTATAGAATTGGTTTTTCATTTCACTACAGCTGGATAAATCCACAAGTTGACCTTGTTAGTTTTCCGTGAGCTCGCGAATCTCACCTATATCTTGACAACCCAACTATCATAAATCTTTCCCTAAATTTTCAGTTTACATGTCGCGGACCCCCATGACATGCCCCGCGGACCCCCAGGGGTCCACTGACCACCACATGGGAACCGCTGCCCTAGAGTTTTGGTAGGAAGTTTGTAAAGACCCTGTATTTTTGGATAATAAACCCAAATGTTCAAAACCCTGTATAGGTGAAAAAGAAACAAAACTTCTTTAGAATGAAAAAGAATAATTTAATTAGTTTTGGTTTTGAAATGTAGTGCTTGTATTCTCTTGTTATGAGGGTGCACCGTAATGTAGTCTATGTGGAATGAACCCATTTTATTGTTGAATAGATCATTTTTCCTCCACCTACTGTCTAAGGAGCCTACTTTACTCCCTGAAACATAATACTAAAGTGTCACTTTTCCGCTCTTGGGAGGAAAAAACAGAAAAACTCCCTAGAGCGTTAAAGGAACTCCATTTAAATAACATGGGAAGCATCTCTATTTTAAAAACTTACATTTGAAATGTGTTAGAAGGTCTAAGCTCAGATGAGGAAGCATATAGAGTAGTCGTCATTAAACTAACTGAATTCAATACCTCAACCAGACATTTGATCAATATATGTTTCATGCTAAAATTACTAGTAGTTCTGCGAACAGTAGACCTTGCTCATGAATACAACTCTCAATCTAATGAGAAGGGCCAGTAAGTACAGTATATTATTGTGGAGATTTAGCCATGTCATCTATTATTTTCTTCATTGAAAGTGCTAGAGACATTGTTTGCAAGGACACCGGACTTATCAAGGAGGTACCTTTATATCGTCTCCATATTCACAATATAAACATATATTATAACTTTTCTAATAATTAATTATAAGAAATCGGTCAACTGCCGGAAAAATGGAATATGCAGTAGGCAATTCAGATAATGAATCATCTCACAGATGATGGTGAGAATGAAAATGATTCTAAATAAGATGGGTTTGTTGGTGACAATGACAGGAGGTTGCTAATGATGTTTTTCATGAGAAGTGGATTCAATGTTATGGCTTGTTATTCCTATGCAGAATTTTAATGCTCACAAATCGGTTTCTGATCTCATACCAAAAGGAAAACAAAAGACTTGACACTGTAGAGCGACACAAAATGCACAAAAAATGCATACAATACAATAATTATTGTACCTGATAAACTGAAAATTCAGTTGAAAATAACTTAAAGAACTTGCATACCAAATTTCATCCAAATCGGACAATAACTGCGACTGTAACTGCGGTACAAACAAACAAACGCCGATCAAGTCGAAACTAAGACCTCAGCTTCACTTTGGTAAATTACAAACTTCATATTAGTATACTATAAAAATGTATATATATTTTTTCATATTCCATGTTATTCAAAATACCAGCCAACGAATATTCCTCATTAACTAATCATATTTGAAACGGGAACTTCATCATAGTGAAGTAGTCGAGTCTGCGGCCATTGTTGTTACAACTTTTGCCAACCAATAGCACATAGCACTGTCAGTGGTGAACTGTGTGATTACAAGCCAGCTGTTTAATTTTCAGGTTATGTTGTAACACATTTTACTGGTCACTTTTTTAAGTTTTTAAAAATTATTCTACTTGCAGTTTTTATAAAAATGTAGTTGGAGAAAAATGTTGTGTACATCACGAGTGAAAAAAGTTTTTTCTCCCTCAGGAAAATTGTTGCCCTCGGCTTTGCCTCAGGCTTCAAACTTTCCTCTCAGGGAGAAAAAACAGTACTTTTCACTCTAGATATACAAATAACTATTTCATTATACATTTTATTTGCATTGTAGAAAATAAGCTTCGTTTCGAAGGATTGGCCATAGCATACACAGCTGTAGCACGCGCACTCACTGACCGGCATTTTCTTGTATTTGTGGATTCGTTCGCCACTGATTTCGAATTGATATTCGAGTTCGCAGAAGCATCCTCATTCACGTACACGCCTCGGCATTTTGTTCGTTATGATTCGGCGAAAAAGGAATGCCATAGACTTAAAATTTCTAAGGAAGCTTGCTCCTTGGTACCAGACAGTGAGTATTTATAACATTTTGCCTCGGAACTTTTTCCTCTAAATAATAAAACATGGAATTTTTGTATATTAATGTTCAAATTTCAAATGGAATTATTTATCATATGAAAGCTTCATGCTTAATAAAAAATATTACTTACAAGTTACTGGACTTTATTGAAAATAGTTCATCATACATCTTCAGGTGCTCAGACATTGATAGCAACTCTGTGATTAATCCAAATTCAAACCTTATGGGAAGCCACGGCTCCATAGTTGGTACTGTTGGTAGGACTGGATTGCCCAGTTTGTATCGGCTTATTAATTACTGCTCCATGTTATCTTAGAATTTTTAATAATTCAACGAAAAGTATTACAAAACTAGTGATTTTTAGTGAAAGTATAAGTTGTTAGCAGTGTGTTACAAATGTAATTTACCTGATTGTTCGAGCTATTGCCACAAAGTGTTTTGGAGGATTTTTCTATTTTTATACAGGTTAGTTGTTTAGTTAGTTTATTGTACAGTATAAAAACTATTTCGAAAACTCTCGACTTGGAATAGTGTAGGCTATACAAGTATTGCACGATTACTATCTCCATGAGACTCAGTCATCGACGTCTGATAAGATACAGTGTTTCGGACTTCACCTCACACTGTTGTTTCTTAGGATAGAACTTTTGTTTACTTGTGTCTCCTAGCAATGATCTGTTTTGTTAACCAATCAACACTTCAGGTGGGTTTCGTTTGAATTGCCTGTTGCCGTTTTCGCTCGACACTGTTTAATCTGCTTCTGTGACTATTTACTGTTTTCTTCCAATCTTACATCAATAATAAATATGATAATATGAGCTCAACAATAAAGCAGTGTGAAACAGCCAAGGGTATTCCAGCTATTTTGTATAAGGGTGTTAAATTTGGGAGGGATCCATACGCAGGTGAAGGTGATTACTTGGAGATGCCTCGATAAAAACTGTTCTGTGACTCACAGTGTGACAATAAAAACGAGTTTTGATACTTCTGTAATTGGAAATGTTTATTGGTTTATTAGTTTATTATACTGTCATGGATAGTGACAAGCACCATATCGACAATAGTCATACAATAAAGAGAAAACAAGATATTGACACAAAACACAACAATTTTGTACATCATAACACAAATAACAAATAACCTATAACTAAGACCATACAACATTTATAACTAATGCAACATATTAAATGGTCGAAGATACTTTGCCACTCATAGAAACATTCCTCTAATAGCCAAAATTTTAGATTAGTCTTGAAAGAGTTTAGGGTTTGGCAGCTTTAATATTCAGGGGTAAACAGTTAAACACTTTTTTGCCAATGTAATTTGGGTTGTGCTCATAAAACCCTGTCCTGTGCTGTTCAACTCTGACTAAGCCCCTGTATCTTGTATTGTGTTGATGAACATCCACACCTGTCAGCCAATCATTTTTCATTTTATAAGCAAAGATTGCCAGAAGGTACAAATAGAGACTCGGAACCGTCAAAATTCTATTATCTTTGAATAGTGATCTACACGAGAAACGGGGTGGCTTTTTAAATATGATTCCTAGGAGTCTCTTTTGGGCATGGAAGATAGAGCCAGAGAATCTTGAATCTACCCACAGTTCTATCCCATGAGACAGTAATGACTTATCCATAGAAAGCAGAGATCACTGCCTCATGAACTAATACCCTCCTGAGCCTGGACATTGCATATGCAGCTGAGTTTAATTTTCTAGAAAGAGATTGAACCTGAGAGGACCATGTTAATCCCTGATCCACAGAAAGCCCCCAAAAATATGTTGCATCAGAGGGTAGTAACCCTTTTGCCTCAATCTCAAACTCCAACTGATTCACAGGAAGTCTGTGGATTGAGAATTCAATGAAGGTTGTCTTGCCTATATTGACTTCAAGCTTATTTGCAGAGCACCACTTTGTAGTTTCAGCAAGAACAGCATCACCAATAGCTTGCAATTCAATGACATTATTTGCCAAGACTAAGAAATTTGCATCATCAGCAAATAAGACAGACATTCCTGACGGCACATTACAAGGGAAATTGTTCATGAAAACAATGAACAACAAAAGCCCAAGATCGATCCCTGCGGTACTCCCTTAGAGAGGGAGAGTGGATGTCATTCAAAAATCTGGTCAATCAGCTGCCCCTGAGTAGCCCTCACCTCAACCACCTGACTTCTACCCCTCAAGTAAGATTCTACAAGACTCAGTAGATTGCCTTGGATACCATAATAGTACAGCTTCTCAATCAAAATTTTATGGTCAAGCATATCAAATGCCTTTTTGAGGTCTACAAAGAAGCCTGTCACAAAGTAAAATTGTGACGGAAAATATTGTTAAATAATTAATAATATTGAAGAAAGATGCTCGGCTATCAGCAATGCTAGCCGACCGCGGAGATAAGGAAGGTACTGATGGCGCACCATGTTCCGCGCATCGAGACGATTTCCACCGCCTCTGGCGGCGGCACAACTCCATCCCCTCCACTTTGGGGGAGTATTTAAAGGCCGGACGAGCCCCAGACCACAGCATTCCGCTCACAACCTTCCTGCTCCTGGTACAGCGGCCCGTTGGCTGCCGTACGTCCCCGACCTCCTGTCCTGGTACAGCGGCCCCTTGGCTGCCGTAAGTCCCTAACCTTCCATCTCCCTAGGGCACAGCGGACCGTTGTCTGCCGTCCCTATCCTCCCATTTCCCCAGGGCACAGCGGACCGTCGTCTGCCATCCCTATTCTTCCTTCTCCCCAGGGCACAGCGGACCGTTGTCTGCCGTCCCTATTCTTCCTTTTCCCCAGGGCACAGCGGACCGTTGTCTGCCGTCCCTGTCCTTTCATCTCCCCAGGGCACAGCGGACCGTTGTCTGCCGTCCCTATTCTTTCCATCCCCTCAGGGCACAGCGGACCGTTGTCTGCCGTCCCTATTCTTCCTTCTCCCCAGGGCACAGCGGACCGTTGTCTGCCGTCCCTATTCTTCCTTCTCCCCAGGGCACAGCAGACCGTTGTCTGCCGTCCCTATTCTTCCTTCTCCCCAGGGCACAGCGGACCGTTGTCTGCCGTCCCTATCCTGTCTGTCCTTCCTTTTCCTACTTCACTGGAGCAGAACCGAGGCCGTAAGGCCGATACAAAATTACATCAAAGTGGTGTCATCAGAGAAGAGAGCGACCTTCACGCCGTCAGAAGCACCAGGAGGTGCTGTTCACGCCAGCTGAGGCACAAAGAAGAAGGAAGAGGAACTTCGACTTGCCTCCTTTCCCTGCCCACATTACGACTGAGCGAAGTCATCCAGGAGCAACACCTGGGTATCAATCACCCACCTCTGAAGCTACTCAGGGTGTACGTGATAGATTGGCGCCCAACGTGGGGCACGAGGCAACGAAGTAAGAATCATGAGTGAACAGGGAGAGTCTGATTCAGATGCTCAACACCAGGAGCTGACAGAGGATCAGTCGGTCGAGGACATAAACCCCGAGGTGATAGCCGACCCCAGAGTTTCCTGGATCTATAGATTGAAAAAGGATGAGGCATTCAATCTTCTACAAGATTGGGGCATAGTGTCATCTGGAACACTTGCTGAGTTGAGAAAGTTGTTAGTAGAACAACATAAGAAGATGGCAGTACGTTATCCCAGCCCAAGACCCGGCATAATGAGCGGAAGCAGTGGGGAAACTAAACACTTGGTGACAGGTACCCATACTGAGGTTAGAACCAATATTCACACAAACCCCCTCATGGACCCAGGGGCGGTATGTGACAAGGTAAGAAGCTGGAGACTGTCATTCGATGGCCAATCAGATGCTCCCAGCTTCTTAGAAAGGCTAGACGAGCTACAACAAGCCTATGGGCTTACTGGCAACCAATTACTAGTTGCCCTTCCTGAATTACCAGTTGGTAAAGCTACTCTATGGATGCGTAATCGTCGTGACAAGTGGAAATCGTGGGACAATTTTGTGATAGATTTCAGATCACGCTACCTACCACTTTCCTATGAGGAGGACCTCGAGAATCTAATTCAGGCAAGGAAGCAAAGGGAAGGTGAATTGTTTGACGAATTTCTTGAAGATGTACTGACACTCATGAGGCGTCGAGGAGGTTTCACAGACGAAAATAAATTACAGAGAGTGTATAAGAATCTCCTCCCACGGTACAAATTGTATATTCGGCAATCAGATGTTCATAGTATCGACGAGTTAGAAAAATTCGCGAAAGAGTATGAACAAATCAAAGCAGAGGAGAAACAGAATAGACAGAACTCGAGAGTTCACAAGACTGAGGTCACAAAACAGATTACAGGACTCAAGGTCGGGACAGTTATAACCACTAGAAGTAACAGACCCTCTCTTAGCGAGTCTGAACCCGTGTGTTGGCAATACAAGAAACCGGGGCACTGGAGATCATGCTGTCCCGAAATCCCACCATGTAAAAGGTGCGGAAAGAGAGCACTGAAATGTGTCTGTGATATTCAAAAGGAGAATAAAACTCTGAACAAGACAGCAGTGATGCAAACGGCACAGAGGATTCCTGTAATTGAAGAGTCATCAAGGGACAACAGAATATTTATTACCGTGACAATCGGCGGTAAGATGTGTCAGGCATTGCTGGATACCGGTGCCGAAGCTAATTATATGAGTAATGAGGTGTATAAAGTCCTCCAAGAAATAGGGATGATAAGGAAGGTACCAACTCATCACCATGCAATATTAGCTGATGGAAGATCTATCCCATTAAATGGGAAGCTGACAACTAATGTAACTATAGGACAAATCACAGTTCCACTAGTGGCATCTATAATGGAAGGACTTGGACAAGAGTTGCTATTGGGCATGGAATTTATGCGTGAAAACAGGGTGAATATTCACACATTCACGAGAGAGATAGAGTGGGATCCTCCCCAACTGAATCCTTCAAGTCAGCCTATTAAGTCGCGATCGTTCTTATTGGGGAATAGGACAACAACAGTCCCAACAATATCGGCCATAGACTCCAAATCTCCGGACAAAAAGAGTCGGAACAGAAGGATGTTCAAGCAGGATGGTTTGAACAGAGTCGAACCCAATGCCTTGATTGATAGCAAAGCAGAGTTGTCATATGTTCCAAGGCAAGCATCCTGGGGCAACATAGTGATGGATCACAGGAATGAGATGACTGACTCTGAACGCCAGGCCACGATTCATGCCCCAGCCACCAACACAAGTGGTGAATCTGAGAAGGATGTGGAAGAGTCAATACCACCCCTTACTGTCATGGATGTGGAGGAGTCAATACCCTCCTCAACTGAAATGGATGTGGAAGAGCAAACGCAGTCTTCAACTACTAATGAAGTAGTCCCACCGTCCCAGGAACCCAGACCAGGCCCCTCTCGAAATATGGATCCAGTGCTGTGCCACCGCAACACAACATCAGGCAAGCGCAAACGGGCCGGCAAGCCACGAATAAAAGTCCGATTATCAAATGGACGACGTAAATATGTACCTGTGGACCAGGTATAGATGAAGCTCATAGTGAGTGTCATACACCTCTAAAGGTGATGTCTGAGAGGTGTACACCTCTTAAGGTGATGCCTAGATGGCTCACGCCTTTAAAGGTGGTGCCATAGAGGGCTCCGAACCCCCCCCCCCCCCAAGTAGGAGTGGGGTGTCACAAAGTAAAATTGTGACGGAAAATATTGTTAAATAATTAATAATATTGAAGAAAGATGCTCGGCTATCAGCAACGCTAGCCGACCGCGGAGATAAGGAAGGTACCGATGGCGCACCATCTTCCGCGCATCGAGACGATTTCCACCACCTCTGGCGGCGGCACAACTCCATCCCCTCCACTTTGGGGGAGTATTTAAAGGCCGGACGAGCCCCAGACCACAGCATTCCGCTCACAACCTTCCTGCTCCTGGTACAGCGGCCCGTTGGCTGCCGTACGTCCCCGACCTCCTGTCCTGGTACAGCGGCCCCTTGGCTGCCGTAAGTCCCTAACCTTCCATCTCCCTAGGGCACAGCGGACCGTTGTCTGCCGTCCCTGTCCTCCCATTTCCCCAGGGCACAGCGGACCGTTGTCTGCCGTCCCTATTCTTCCTTCTCCCCAGGGCACAGCGGACTGTTGTCTGCCGTCCCTATTCTTCCTTTTCCCCAGGGCACAGCGGACCGTTGTCTGCCGTCCCTGTCCTTTCATCTCCCCAGGGCACAGCGGACCGTTGTCTGCCGTCCCTATTCTTTCCATCCCCTCAGGGCACAGCGGACTGTTGTCTGCCGTCCCTATTCTTTCTTCTCCCCAGGGCACAGCGGACCGTTGTCTGCCGTCCCTATTCTTCCTTCTCCCCAGGGCACAGCGGACCGTTGTCTGCCGTCCCTATTCTTCCTTCTCCCCAGGGCACAGCGGACCGTTGTCTGCCGTCCCTATCCTGTCTGTCCTTCCTTTTCCTACTTCACTGGAGCGGAACCGAGGCCGTAAGGCCGATACAGAATTACATCAAAGTGGTGTCATCAGAGAAGAGAGCGACCTTCACGCCGTCAGAAGCACCAGAAGGTGCTGTTCACGCCAGCTGAGGCACAAAGAAGAAGGAAGAGGAACTTCGACTTGCCTCCTTCCCCCACCCACATTACGACTGAGCGAAGTCATCCAGGAGCAACACCTGGGTATCAATCACCCACCTCTGAAGCTACTCAGGGTGTACGTGATAAGCCCAACATCTTCTGACCCTAATCCAGAGAGGAATAAACTTCACTCACAAACGATTCTTATGCCTCCACTGTTGATTTATTCTGCTGGAAACCAAATTGGCTTCTTGAAAACAAATTGTTGCTCTTAAAATGGTCATGGATTACATCATAAATTGCTCACTCCCAGGGCTTGAGGACCGATGACAGGTCGGCCTATAATTACCAACCTGGCTTTTGGATCCTTTCTTGAATATTGGCTGGACCCAGTGGTGGCTCGTCCTATGTGTTCAATGGTTCATTGAACCCCCAGAATTGAATCAACTTCCCATACAATAATGAATTTGCAACTCAAATAATTATATTTTTATTTTATTCTCATTAAATTACATCACAACATTTTTCATCTATGTAAACTTAACGTTGATGTTTTGCTGCCGGTGCCTGAGATCCCGGAGTGGCTTGCTTGATACAGCACAGAATGTAATGACAAGACGCGTGGAGGTGGAAAGCAGTGTTCATTCCCCAATGTGAACCCAAAAACAGGGCTGGGTGAGGTAGTGGAACGGAGGAGGGGAATCGGTTTGCTAGCACGGATTTGGTTCACAATCCTGTCTGAACCAATTTTGCACGAGTTCATCCGAGAGTAGCCAAACCTAGCCGAGGCAAGTGAAGCATTCGGTAAACCTCGGAATGAATCGTGAATATTCGTGATATGGATTCAGTAGTAGTGCCATCTTGAACATAACCAATAAATTCAAATTTGGTGGCAGTAAACAGTAAAAAAGCGGTAAACAAGAAGTAGAAAGCATGACAGTTTTGAGGTTATACGATATGATTTTGGGTATATATATTATACTGTATACAGTTGTGATAGATTTCACTGCATTTTTCGTTGTATAAATTGTTTTTGCATGTAGAAGAATATAGTAATTTCTTGTGTGTTTCGTGTATTCATGAGTATTTCGAGTGTGTCCATTTTCTTTTAGTGAGAGTGTGAATATAATTTATTGTGTTACCGTAAAAGCATTTTGATGAAGAAATATGAATAAGGTTCAGTATTTGTTAAATACAAACAATATTGATATTGAGGGTAGGTGTAAAATAAAACATAATGGTGACCAACTCCCGAAGTAAAAATCAAACAAGAAAAATATGAACAGGACAAAAAATTTATATTTGTAGAAAATATGCTCAATCTTTGGGGTGTAATTCCTTAAAATTATTATTGATCACCTTTACACTTGATTATGCTCAATACTCTATATCCTCTTGACCTTTCTCTCCAATAGATCATGAGGTTGAACCCCCAAGCTAGAAGATCACGAGCCGCTACTGGCTGGACCCTAGCTACCTTGAAGCAGGATGAAAAAATACCCACATCACTAGAGAGATTGAACAAATGAGTCAAAGGTTCACTCACCTCATAGAGAAACTCCTTGAAAATTTTACATGGTATCTCATCCAGGCCACTTGACATCTTATTCTTCAGCTTATAAACAATGGCCATCAAATCCTCCTCCGAAAATCTAGGGATCCCAGAGACAATATCATTTCCCAAATTGGCATTCACCAACAATTCATAAAAATTCACTGCATCATTACTAGCAACATCACTCATACCACCCGCAAAGTAGTCATTGAATGCATTTGCAACAGTGGGTGAATCCAGAGGGAGCTCATCTACAACAATTGAGAGATGAGAAGTTGTAGCCCTGCGAGCTGTCTCTTTTTTTATCAAGTCCCAAATGACTTTTGACTTGTTATTTGCATCACAAATGAGTTGCATTGAGAAGTCAGCCTTAAGGAAATGGATGAGGGCTCTAATCTTCCATGAGACAAGTTCAAACAGAATCATAAGAGACTCGCTCCCAGGATAGGTCCTGATGAATAACTCCAAATCTCTCTTCATATCACAGAGACTCTTTAATTCAGGATTCAACCAAGCTAGCTTCCTTGTATGATACTTGCTCTCTTCCTCACCAATGGAAAAGCACAGATGAAGGCAGCACTATACTTACTCATGAAGTAGTCCATCCTTTCATCAAAGGAACCATGATCAGCATAAAGAGGGCCCCAGTCACATTCAAGGAGGAAGTTAGAGAACTTGTACTTATTCCTTGAGGAAAAGGATCTCCTCAAAACAAAATCACTATGCTGCATAGAGATCACAAATTCCTGAGCTAAATGATCCGAAAAGGAGAGACCAATGACCTTTGCAGAGACTAAGTCAACACATTCCGTAGTGATAAAACCATTATCCAATAGTGATGATGAATTGGATGCTCAACGAGTTGGCTCAGTAATGAGACCCTGCAAGCCATGAGAGTTGAAGACAGACAATACCTCCTGTCCCAGAATAGAGTCACCCAAAAAATCCACATTAAAATCGCCAACAAGTATTCTCTCAAATCTTCCAAAAGTCGAGGTTAAGAGATGATCAAGATTGGTCACAAAAGCTGCTATATCACTCCCAGGTGGCCTGTAAACACACACAACCAAAAAACACTCATTGAAAATTAATGCCAAAGCCCCAAAGTCAGTCTCACATACTCCCGGTAGAGAGTACTCTGATACTGGTCAACATATGCATGAACCAGTTTTGTGTACTGAAAATGATGCTGTTCCCAGCTTGGAGCAAGAGAATGAGCATTTGAAGGCAAGAATTGGAAAAACAATGGAACACTGCAACCAACCGTTCAATGGATCTTGATATACGACTAATGGAACTATCATCTTGTGAGTCGCAATGCAATGATAAGGTGGATAATGCTGATAGATCGTTTGAGCCAGTTTCTTAGATCAGAACTCCTTATTCTGATGCGGACATTGATTGTTTCTGTAGTCACCTGATTGATTCTTTCCCTGGTAATTATGTGGTCCTACCAGCAATTATGGCAATGATAAAGTGTTGTGAATCGATAGTCATTGAAAGGATGCATAATGTTCAGGTGATAGATCTTACTGATCTTAAGAGAGACCATTTCACCAGACATGGTTTACACCTGAACTGGAGAGGTAAGAAGAGGATGATGGAAAAAAATCATAACATTAATGGAGGATAAGGTTGATAAAAAAGTTATTGAGCTTGAAGTTAATGATCTTAGCTCCCCGGAAAACTAGTTGTTGGTCCTGTTAATATAAAATTTTGAATTTATATAATAATACTAATTGATATATATTACTCACACAATACAATACAACTCAATTGCAACACAAAACCTCAACACACATATTTCAATTCAACAAAACAGTACACAGAAAACAAATACAAAAATGTATAGGCTACACAACACAACCTACATACAATGAATCTCTAAAATACAACACAGCTCAATTCCACCAGACACAACTATTCAACACATTATAACAGAATAAAATCAATATAAAAATTACAACAACAACATATGGAGGCTTACAGCTTCATGCCAAAACAAGCCTTATTGAAAATCAATTGTTTACACAAACTGTAACTAAATTAGTAAGAAAGAAAAAACAAAATAGCAATAAAAATAGTTTGGAAGAAACATTATAAATGGAAAAGAACACAAGACACAATAGAAAATTGAAAAAAGACTGGAGAAATAATAAAAAAATAGACTAATTGGAAAAGAGAATAGGTAGCAAGCCTATTTCAAGAAGAAGAATTTGAAATTCAAATTTTTATGGTCTGCAAAATTGATCAAGCATTATAGTTTAAGAGCTTGATAACATTTTTCACTAAAATTGCGCAAATTATCAGTGAATATATCTACAATTGTATTCAAAGAATTGTACAATCTAACAGTTTCTTGTAAGAAGCAATTTGCATGATGTACAGTGTATATTCTATCCAAAGCAAAAAACATATTTAATCTAGGTCTATATAATGGAACAAAGATCCTAAAGAGTTCAATAATATTCGGAATGTCTAAATGATTACTCAATATTTTAAATAGAACAATTAATGATATGAAATCCCGCCTGTTTTTCAACGACTTAATTTGAAAACTGACTTTCTGACACCTCATAGAATAGTCATACGGGAATGAATGTCCATACTTCTTGTAATACATGAATCTGAGGAATTTATTTTGTATGTGTTCGATACTACTAATATATATATATCTCTTGATAAGGACTCCAAACAACTGCACAATACTCAAGTCTACTTCTCACCAAGGACAGATACAGCATCTTGATTAAATCAATGTCTGTGAAGTCTGTGACATTTCTCATGATAGATCCTAGCATCTTATTTGAATTATTAAGGATGTAATTAATGTGATCTAAGAAGGTGAGATTGGAGTCTATGTAGACACCCAAATCCTTAATCACATAAACTCTTTCAAGATGTTCATCTAATAATTTGTAGTCAGCAAAAATCTGTTGCTGTCTAGTGAAGACAGTAAATTTACATGATACTTCACATTTAATGCCAGATTGTTTCTTTCACTCCAATCATTCAACCTGCCCAAATCCTCCTGTAACATCTGAGAGTCCTGGTCATCCTGTATAGTTCGATAAATTTCAACATCATCTGCATAAATAAGACAATTACTGTTTTTAATACACTTTGGAATGTCATTAATAAGTGAAAGGAACAAAAGAGGCCCAAGATTACTCCCCTGGGGCACACCTGAACCACTCGTGAAACATTTTGATCTAATATTATTGAAATACACAAAGAATAAACACTGACTAAGGTATGATTGAAAGAAGGCAACCATTTTGGATGTGAAACCAAAGGCAAACATTTTCTGCAGAAGGATTTTGTGGTCAACCTTATCAAAAGCTCTGAATAATAGAGGTAAATTGCATCAACACGTATGCCTTTATCAAGGTGACTTGAAATGTAATTAGTAAATAGGAGAAGATTACTGACAGTTGATCGTTTTCTAAGGGAACCATGCTGACTAACCGTTATAATGTTTTTAAAATTATTGAAAATATGCTCAAACAGTACATACTCAAATACTTTTGCAGTTGTATTCAAGTTGGATATTGGCCTGAAGTTTTTCAAATGATATAATTTTCCACCGTGTAGTGGTAGTGATAGGTACCTCATGGACATATTGATATAGAGTGATAGGTCTCCACAAAAATCTTAGACAAATAGAACTTTGTTACAGTAGGATGTTCAACACAAGTGTATCTGATAAATTCCCGGTAAAATGCTAAGTCCACATATCGATTAGGCCTACACCAATATTTGCTATCAAGTTTTATTGTAATCGAATTGAAGATTCGATTTTCATTGAGAAAAAAATGTAATATTACAAATACCCCCCTCTTGACATAAAAAGTTTTACTGTTTGACAATTAAAAAAAAATTAACATTACATTGTAATAGCCTAAATGAAATTTAAGTTTTTCAAGATATGAGAACAGGAAATATTTTCCTACAAAAACATTACATGTCATCTTATAATTGAAAATTATTATAAAAATTCATCAATAGCATTTGTTATACATTTCCAAACAATATTTCAAAGTAAAGAGTATTTAAATTATTTTCGATTTAGCTTTATAATTCAAGGAAATTATCTCAACAGAAAATTTAATATATTTAAAGAATAGTTATTGAAATTGTACATGAATTTAGTAGATATGCGGATATTGTGATTGTGATTGCATAGAAATTTAGTATGTGTAAGGTATCGAATTTGAGTAGATAAAAATCCCTAACCGAAACAGTAATAGGTCTGAAAATAAAGTAACCGGCTAATATCGCCAAATAGATAATAACTAAGATTAGATAGCATCAGCTTGTTCTGGCTTAATGGTACAAAAAAACCTAAAAAGGATTTGAAGGAATTTTGTTGCTCACAAATAGATTATTATATAAAATATTTTGAAGATTGAGGTTAGGTACATGTATTCACGGATCGGTGACCTAGAGATCGATCAAATCGAGAAACGTAGAATCTGACCAAAACCCCTTGGCAGAGCTCTATTGCAATCAAATAGTGTGCAATGTGAAAAAACACCTGTTCACGTGGCTAATTATTAGGTAGCATGGAATTAATATTAATGTATAGAATATTAGCTAGCATGTAAAGAGCATAACAAATAAACCAAATAAAAATAATTAATGTATTCAGGAAATAAGAGGTACCAGGCGCATGAATACCGAATAAAATTTGCATGCACCAATAGTAAAACGGCAGTTAATAGGCGGCAACTGTAGGCCAATTTAAAAATATTTCTATATATTTATATAAATGTACTGGATTTTGTGTTAAAACTTTGTATAGTCTATGTTATCGATATGGCTCGAAAGCAAAGAAATTATTAATCGTACAATCTAAGTAATATTTTGGTATTTTTTGTAAGATCTATTTGAACCTAAATGGCGGAGGACTAAGATATTCAAATTTTATGTTAATTTGAAAGTCGGAAATGAGATTTGTAAAAATTGAGAAAGGAGAACCAGCACTCGCCAACCAAATGCCACCAGGAGAGGACCCCAAATATTTTAGAGCGTAGTACCTTGCTAATAAATTTGTAAAAGTTAAAGTTAAATCACATTATTAAATTTCTTAAAGGACTTCGTGATGCTATTGTAAAGCAGAAGTCATTTTCAATTTCAAATAAATTTATAACCCCTTGAAAGAGACGATTCCGGCTAACATATTCCTGGACCACATGGAGTTGGATCGACATCGGCGGCTTATAAGAAGATTTTCGACACGTGAGTGATAAATATTGAATTAGTGATGGGCGCCCTAGTGCTTCGAATTAATCTAATAATCAAAGCTAGCTCGCCGAAAGGGTTTTTATTATAAATTAAGAAATTAATAAGAGTAATACTTGCGCAAGTAAAATTAGTATTAAAGGTATTTTATTGAAAGAAAAAGATAGATCAATACATTTCAGAAAATTCTATTGAATCAAAGAAGTATAAAATCTAGGCTATTAAAACATATGCATATGATATTTAATTTTTGCAATATAATTTGCGATAGTTTGTTATAGCTCTAATTCACTAGATGAATGGCTCTACCTATTCCGTCAGGTGCCGAATCTTGCACCCTGAGATAAAAATATATATTCGATATAAAGAAATCTACTAAGTACTAGAGATTTTAATATATATATATTTGGATTATTAGTGGCTAATTTATCAAGCTGATCTTAAAGCACATATTTTTAATTGAATTGTCCAAGTCGACAAGTATTAGCAAGCGCATATCGCAGCTACATGCAAAAGAATGCATATGATTTTAAGATAAAGGCACATGGTAATGATTCGTGCCATAAATCTAGAATATAAAGTTTAGCCTGTGATATTTTACTGATTTCAATTATTGTTCTATTTTTATATTATATTTTTTATCGCTCTTTATATATTTTTTGCCTCGATTTATTTTTTGCATTATTTGTTTAATATATGTATGAAATGTTTATGGTGTGCAATTTATTTTTATTCCTCAACACTATAGTATAAGTATCATATTATATATATTTATTTTTATTGAATTACAAGAGTTATAGGAGAAGCCCATACCTAGGCCTATCAAGATTTTTGAGACTGAATCCTATTAAAAAACCACGACCTAATTATATAATTATATCAAATCTCATGCTTTACCGACTGATGCCAAGCAGGAGGCTAATCGTTATTTAAATATAAAGAATAACGTCAGAGAAACATGTCGCCCAACGTGATAGGCCACGGATACGGCAGAGAAACATGCCGTACCAACGTGGGACTGATGATGAGAGCCAAGCTCATTGAATAATTATTTGAAATTAAGTCAATAACCATATTGAAAATTATAGATAACTTATACGAGTATTGAGGAAAACTGGCGAAGTGAAATTTGTATTACTTTTTGGGGAATCAATAGCTTTAAATAAGAAGAATTATATGTTTTAAAGAAAATTTTATATTATTAGTACTGTAAAAAATACATGTTTATAGAGAGAGCTATTATATTTTATGGGCCTAAACTGCTAGTCAGAAATCAATGAATAGTATTATTATATTATAAGAGCTTAAGTAATAAATAGGTTACCTGGCTTGTAATGTCCATAGGCCTATCCTTATTTGTGTCCTTATTAATGCCTTGTTGGCCAAAACTTTCACTTTTTTAACAAACACTTAATCCATTTTTAAAATATGAGTCTCTTTTCGTCCACTCAAAGTAAGGTAGCAGACACACTGCAGACGGCGATAGTAGCGGAGATCGACGCTGAGGGGGGCGCGATGGAGTCCAACGCCCAGATCTCTTCAATCACCGCCAAGAATCCTGTGAACAGTAATAAACCGTTAAATGTCTCCCAAGAAGCAATAAGAAGGGTTATAGTAGAGGGGATGATCAAGTCATTTTCTAATAGTTTAGAAAAAACAATGACCATGGTAATGAAGGACTTGAAGGCGGAAATGAAGGAAATGCGGGAATCATTGAAGGATACATCGGTAAGAACGGGTAAGGAAACTGCGGACACAATATCAGCATCTACCGCTGAAAATCAAGAACTAATTACAACCGATTTAACAGCAAAAATAGATACTGTCACTTGTGAGTTAAACGAAAGAATAGATAACCTACCAGCACAAAACACTTCGCAAATTCATGAAATAGCTCACCCAAATTCTGATATAAATCAAAACATAGTACAACTTGAAAGTCAAATACATCAATTTCCGCACGAAAATATAGAGCCTATTCCCATAGCAACGTTTGATTCACTACACAGTTTCAATGAATTAGGCCGTTTTGACAATACAGACTGCTATCTCCAACCTAAAGAATTTATAGATCAGATAAAACTAGTTCAATCATTAACACCCACCTCTTGGAATTTTTGGCGTCTTCGTTTGACTAGTTTATTGATTGGCGAACCCCTGATGTTCTTTCGGAGTAGAGCCCATGAATTTACATCATTGGATGAGTTTGTAGCTGTCTTCCTGGAACAGTATTGGAGCAGAAGTAAACAGTTGGACGTACTAGCGGACATTATATCATGCGATTTCAACCCTAACTTAGACGGTGCATGTACCACTTTCGTCACTGCCCTACAGTTTAAAAATTCTCAATTGAGCGAGCCCATTAATGAATCGGCATTAGCAAGTATTATTTTAAAAAAACTACCGTATCAAGTTAGAATGGCACTCGCCACACAACCCATTACTGATTGCAAACAGCTGATAAATCATTTATATGGCATACAGTCTGTGATGGCAATATCAAACCACCGTTCAGACCAGAGGTACACACAGAATCAGCATAACTCAAAAAGTAATCAGTATAACAGCCAAAATTATGAATCAGTACCATATGATTGCTCACGATCTACCCCTCAATTTAAACGCCGCTATAATCATAATCAAAATAACAGCTGGAATAATAGAAGTTTTCAGAATCGTCAAACAAACCATTATCCACAGCAAACCTATGAAAGAAAGTATTATTATGGCCGTGATCGATTTAACACAAATAATGATAACACTCAGAATAATTACGACAAAAATTACAAACCGCCACCTCATCAAATAAGTACAAACTACACATTAGAGCATGCGTCCAGATCAAATCACCAAAAAACACAGAACCCAACACCCAACAACCCGCCACCAGATACACAGAAAGCTACAGCTAATAAACCAGGACTATATGATACCCCCGATATAACACCTACAAGCTCAAATGAAACAAACCAAGAAAAGCAGGATATTTCAACGTCATACACCACATTCAGAAGTGATTTACCGAAAACATTATTAGAAGAACCGAAAATATTAGAAAAACAGATGTTAATACAAGACAGCCTACCACAAAAAACCGCCGCCAAACATGCAATTAAAGCCAGCCACAAGCATCAGCCTCTATTAAGTTTCCTGTTCCCCACCGAAGAGCAACCTGCCACCGAAGAATCACTGCTAAAAATAAACAGTTGCCAGGAGGAGACCGTCACCATACTATCCGCTTTGAACGACACACTCTCGCATCAAGAGACCGCCACCGCACCCGCGCATCATTCGACCCCACCAAGGCACCCCAAGGAACCCAAAATTTTTGACCAAGAGGCTGACACCAGGGAGGACGGACTACCGGACAAAAGGAGCGACCAACATCACAAGGCCCGGAGACGGAAGCGCCCGAGGACACCGGACGGCCGACATCAAGAACGAGAGGACGGCATTCGGGGAGAAGAAGAAGAGCATGCATCGTAAGGCCCGGAGGCGGAAGAAGCGACGAAGGAGGAACCACGAGCGCGCATACCGGCCGCATGCACGGTTCAAACGCCCGAAGAGGACACCGGACCGGCACCGAGGAAGACAGGAAGCCGACAACCTGCATCCGCGGCACATACGCTTTAAAACAGATAACCAGCTATGTGACCGGCAAAATGGACGTAATAAATGGATTAAAAATGGAACTAAAAGGACTATTATGGATTCGTGCATGGGCAATAATAAAGTGGACTACTTGTGGGAACTAATAAAGGATAAACGGTGGCTAATAAGAATGGAAGCAATAAAAAGTAATATAAAGAAAGTGGAAGTACCTGGATATTATATGATGAGAGATAATACTATTAAAGAGATGATAAATGTTTTGTTATGGTGTGTAATATTTGTTATAATGGCTGTGATATTAATAAAAGACTGTGTTGCAGATATAATGGAAAATATTGTATTATTATTGATAAATGAAACTACTATTGATGATTGGAAATTTAATATTATAAAAATGTTTATTGTTGTAAGCCTAATGAGTTATAATGAGCCGAAATTAAGAATATTAGATGAAAATAATGAAAGGAAGGATGAGTTAAGAGTACAGATTGATTGGAAAAAAGAACAGATTAAAAGAAATTATTATTAAAGGAACAAGGAGTTATTTGAAGAAAGAGTACACCAGATACAAGGGCTTTAAATTTGAGAAAGATAAATTAATAATAGGACAGCCTCAACAATTAACAACCGGACAGCAGATAACCCAACCGGCCTATAGTATAGCTACAAGCAGAAAGTCAAAAGATATGGGAAGACCACAACAATTCTACATGAAATATCATCAAATTTGAAATAAATACGATAAGTAATCAAGGAAAACACCACTATCAAGCCAATTACTGACCTTCCTTAATAAATTTAATCTTGGCATAGAACCGCATGGCAACAATCCAGTGTTTTAATTCCTTCCAACCGTTAGAAGCCTGCAACAAGAAAAAGATTAATTTTTAATTATGTAATTAAATTAGTTACATCATATAAAAAAGGACACAAGCGGGGATAGTATGTTTAAAAATTGTTAATTACCTTTGAAAGGAAAAAAATGCAGCAGTTAGGTTAGTTATGAAATTCGACAGCAAATTCTGATGTAACATGTAGCAGTATGAAATGTAGAACCAGTGACCAGCTGGGCAAAGCCAACTAAATCAAATATGTAATGTCTGTAAACATATGATTATAAAAAAGTATGGTAACCCCAAAATTGTTATTTATTATTGTTATTTATTATTGTTATTTATTATATTTATTAATGTCGGTATATTTATTTATATGTTTTATATTTATTACCTTTAGTTATGCCACGTTTGTTACCTGAAAAAACCTAAAGTGAATGCAAGCTACCAAAAAACCAAAGAGCCATCAGCAAAAGAAAAGTATTGTACCTGATGTATAGAAAATTATTTATATTAAGACCTAAGAAATACTATAAGATATAAGCCCAGAAGTTTTGTGAATCGAAATTATTGTCTAAAAGGAATCATTTGTGAGAATCATGAAATGTGTGTAGTTAGGTTGGCGGCCCTGCAAGCGGCGAATTTAAAAATATTATGTTTTAAGTGTTGTCAGGAGGAGTGCGTTTAGAAGTTTATATTTATGATATTTTATGTGTGTTGAGGAGGAGAATTTGTTAGTGTATTTGATAAAGGTATAAAGGAGATGCAGCAAATATGTCTGCGAACTGTGATAGAAGTATGAGAGTATAATTTATAAATAAAGTATAGTGTATATCGATGTATTGAAGGGTGGGTTTTCATTAAAAACATTGTGATTCTCAAATATTTTGAATTCAAACCCAGGGGCGCGTGTAAAGTATCGAATTTGGGTAGATAAAAATCCCTAACCGAAACAGTAATAGGTCTGAAAATAAAGTAACCGGCTAATATCGCCAAATAGATAATAACTAAGATTAGATAGCATCAGCTTGTTCTGGCTAAATGGTACAAAAACCTAAAAAGGATTTGAAGGAATTTTGTTGCTCACAAATAGATTATTATATAAAATATTTTGAAGATTGAGGTTAGGTACATGTATTCACGGATCGGTGACCTAGAGATCGATCAAATCGAGAAACGTAGAATCTGACCAAAACCCCTTGGCAGAGCTCTATTGCAATCAAATAGTGTGCAATGTGAAAAAACACCTGATCACGTGGCTAATTATTAGGTAGCATGGAATTAATATTAATGTATAGAATATTAGCTAGCATGTAAAGAGCATAACAAATAAACCAAATAAAAATAATTTAATGTATTCAGGAAATAAGAGGTACCAGGCGCATGAATACCGAATAAAATTTGCATGCACCAATAGTAAAACGGCAGTTAATAGGCGGCAACTGTAGGCCAATTCAAAAATATTTCTATATATTTATATAAATGTACTGGATTTTGTGTTAAAACTTTGTATAGTCTATGTTATCGATATGGCTCGAAAGCAAAGAAATTATTAATCGTACAATCTAAGTAATATTTTGGTATTTTTTGTAAGATCTATTTGAACCTAAATGGCGGAGGACTAAGATATTCAAATTTTATGTTAATTTGAAAGTCGGAAATGAGATTTGTAAAAATTGAGAAAGGAGAACCAGCACTCGCCAACCAAATGCCACCAGGAGAGGACCCCAAATATTTTAGAGCGTAGTACCTTGCTAATAAATTTGTAAAAGTTAAAGTTAAATCACATTATTAAATTTCTTAAAGGACTTCGTGATGCTATTGTAAAGCAGAAGTCATTTTCAATTTCAAATAAATTTATAACCCCTTGGAAGAGACGATTCCGGCTAACATATTCCCGGACCACATGGAGTTGGATCGACATCGGCGGCTTACAAGAAGATTTTCGACACGTGAGTGATAAATATTGAATTAGTGATGGGCGCCCTAGTGCTTCGAATTAATCTAATAATCAAAGCTAGCTCGCCGAAAGGGTTTTTATTATAAATTAAGAAATTAATAAGAGTAATACTTGCGCAAGTAAAATTAGTATTAAAGGTATTTTATTGAAAGAAAAAGATAGATCAATACATTTCAGAAAATTCTATTGAATCAAAGAAGTATAAAATCTAGGCTATTAAAACATATGCATATGATATTTAATTTTTGCAATATAATTTGCGATAGTTTGTTATAGCTCTAATTCACTAGATGAATGGCTCTACCTATTCCGTCAGGTGCCGAATCTTGCACCCTGAGATAAAAATATATATTCGATACAAAGAAATCTACTAAGTACTAGAGATTTTAATATATATATATTTGGATTATTAGTGGCTAATTTATCAAGCTGATCTTAAAGCACATATTTTTAATTGAATTGTCCAAGTCGACAAGTATTAGCAAGCGCATATCGCAGCTACATGCAAAAGAATGCATATGATTTTAAGATAAAGGCACATGGTAATGATTCGTGCCATAAATCTAGAATATAAAGTTTAGCCTGTGATATTTTACTGATTTCAATTATTGTTCTATTTTTATATTATATTTTTTATCGCTCTTTATATATTTTTTGCCTCGATTTATTTTTTGCATTATTTGTTTAATATATGTATGAAATGTTTATGGTGTGCAATTTATTTTTATTCCTCAACACTATAGTATAAGTATCATATTTATATATATTTATTTTTATTGAATCACAAGAGTTATAGGAGAAGCCCATACCTAGGCCTATCAAGATTTTTGAGACTGAATCCTATTAAAAAACCACGACCTAATTATATAATTATATCAAATCTCATGCTTTACCGACTGATGCCAAGCAGGAGGCTAATCGTTATTTAAATATAAAGAATAACGTCAGATATGTTGAACAGAATTTTTTTTTAAATGAATTGATGAATTGTTATATTTAATTTTCATATAAAATAGCAATAAATTAAAAAATGTCCATTTCTTTCACTGTTGACGTGGTTGATTTTTTATCGATGTGAATTTTGAAAACAGTCTGTTAAGGCACTCAGTATGAATTTCAGTTAAGTGTGACTCCAAGCAAACTTGATCTTTTGTTTGTGATGACATTAGTGTTGGGCTGATCTGGATACACGAGACATCTGTTAGCATGGCCTCATGCTTGTAGTAGCCGGGTACATGCCAAGCTCACTCAAAGTCACATGAATTGTGTGTTATACATACAGTGTACATTTCAGGCTTGAAATGACAATGTAATTTTTTTGGAAAAGAGAGAGACGCTGCATAGAGGATTAATAAATTTAGGTGAGGATTAACTTAGGTAGGGTTCGGTTTTTTTATATTTTCAGCTTTCAAGGTTTAGAATTCAGCATACAGGATTAATTTAGGTGAAAATTTTTTGTTTTGAATCAGTTTCTTTCATGATACAGTGACTGTTATTCGAGTTTAAAGTTGCGAACTTGAACATGGATGGCAATTACCTCCAGGTAATATAGTAGTGCAGAAGTTTGAGTTGCATAGTCAGCAATAGGTGTAGACATTGGCGTAGGCATAGGCATATGCGTAGGCATCGGCAATCCATGAATGAGTCACACCAGTTCGAAAATCACCCAAATGTTCTTAACACTCTTCATGGCTGGATAGCCCAAATTACAAACGAGAGCAGAGGACTGTCGATAAATTTAAAGAGCAAAATATTGAATGATAATATGCTAGAATAAAGAGAGCAATAATTAATAGATTGAATGTAGTGAGTAATATTTTCAGCATTAAATTTATACCAGAAGTGATTTATTTGGTTACTCACCAGCAAGTAGTTTTCTTCAAATACTAAATACCAACTTACTCCAGGAATTGGAATTAGGTTTGTGGCAGGACAAGACGGAGTCGGGAAAAGGTGTTGGCCTCTCTTGTACATCTGCTACCCCTATCCGATGTATGTTAATTCTGGCATCAATTTAATTACTGATCAGTCCGAAAATTGCTTGGAAGATAACTTTACTATATTGACTATTACTTTACACTGCTGTACAATTCAAAGTCCGATCGCACTAGTTGAATATTTCAATTTATATATTCACAAAATAATAACAAGAAAAAACTGTACTTTTCCCCAACTTGGGCAGTTATATCGATAATAATTTTAACACAACGACGAACGTGTAAAATTGAATTTCAATGGCAACAATAGAAAAAAACAACAACGATCCTGCTTTTTCACCGTCCGATCCGAGCTGACAAATTCAACTGGCGATTATGCGATAGAATAATCTAAATACTAACTTATCCGCTAGGGCGCAGCAGCTGCTGGCCTTGCCACTACAAACCGCTAAACTTAAAACTAATTTAAAACTAGACTCAATCTAAATACGCTAAAGGGCGTCACCATTCCCCCCACCTGAAACGTAGTTTTCAGCCACGACTTTGACCAAACTAGACAAAACAAAACAAACCAAAAGAAAATTAAGACGACAAAAGAAAAATGCTAACACAACAAAACGAACAATAATTCTTATCCTAAGAATTATTGTGTTGCAATGGAAACAATTTGGTGGCAGGACGTTTGAAAACAGTCTGTTAAGGCACTCAGTATGAATTTCAGTTAAGTGTGACTCCAAGCAAACTTGATCTTTTGTTTGTGATGACATTAGTGTTGGGCTGATCTGGATACACGAGACATCTGTTAGCATGGCCTCATGCTTGTAGTCGACTGATGCATGCCAAACTTGATACAGGTGACATCTGTTAGCATGGCCTCATGCTTGTAGTAGCCGGGTACATGCCAAGCTCACTCAAAGTCACGTGAATTGTGTGTTATACATACAGTGTACATTTCAGGCTTGAAATGACAATGTAATTTTTTTGGAAAAGAGAGAGACGCTGCATAGAGGATTAATAAATTTAGGTGAGGATTAACTTAGGTAGGGTTCGGTTTTTTTATATTTTCAGCTTTCAAGGTTTAGAATTCAGCATACAGGATTAATTTAGGTGAAAATTTTTTGTTTTGAATCAGTTTCTTTTATGATACAGTGACTGTTATTCGAGTTTAAAGTTGCGAACTTGGACATGGATGGCAATTACCTCCAGGTAATATAGTAGTGCAGAAGTTTGAGTTGCATAGTCAGCAATAGGTGTAGACATTGGCGTAGGCATAGGCATATGCGTAGGCATCGGCAATCCATGAATGAGTCACACCAGTTCGAAAATCACCCAAATGTTCTTAACACTCTTCATGGCTGGATAGCCCAAATTACAAACGAGAGCAGAGGACTGTCGATAAATTTAAAGAGCAAAATATTGAATGATAATATGCTAGAATAAAGAGAGCAATAATTAATAGATTGAATGTAGTGAGTAATATTTTCAGCATTAAATTTATACCAGAAGTGATTTATTTGGTTACTCACCAGCAAGTAGTTTTCTTCAAATACTAAATACCAACTTACTCCAGGAATTGGAATTAGGTTTGTGGCAGGACAAGACGGAGTCGGGAAAAGGTGTTGGCCTCTCTTGTACATCTGCTACCCCTATCCGATGTATGTTAATTCTGGCATCAATTTAATTACTGATCAGTCCGAAAATTGCTTGGAAGATAACTTTACTATATTGACTATTACTTTACACTGCTGTACAATTCAAAGTCCGATCGCACTAGTTGAATATTTCAATTTATATATTCACAAAATAATAACAAGAAAAAACTGTACTTTTCCCCAACTTGGGCAGTTATATCGATAATAATTTTAACACAACGACGAACGTGTAAAATTGAATTTCAATGGCAACAATAGAAAAAAACAACAACGATCCTGCTTTTTCACCGTCCGATCCGAGCTGACAAATTCAACTGGCGATTATGCGATAGAATAATCTAAATACTAACTTATCCGCTAGGGCGCAGCAGCTGCTGGCCTTGCCACTACAAACCGCTAAACTTAAAACTAATTTAAAACTAGACTCAATCTAAATACGCTAAAGGGCGTCACCATTCCCCCCACCCTGAAACGTAGTTTTCAGCCACGACTTTGACCAAAACTAGACAAAACAAAACAAACCAAAAGAAAATTAAGACGACAAAAGAAAAATGCTAACACAACAAAACGAACAATAATTCTTATCCTAAGAATTATTGTGTTGGCAATGGAAACAATTTGGTGGCAGGACGTTTGAAACGACCAGTAGCTAAACGTACTACTTCCACACGTATGACACCATCGGCTCCATGAAACACTTCCTCAGTGATTCCTAGAGGCCACTTCAATGGGGGTAGATTAGGCTGATCCACTATCACAACCGTTCCAACAGTGAGAGGAAGTGATGACTTGGACCACTTTCCACGTACTTGTAATTCATGGAGATACTCCTTTCTCCACCTATTCCAAAACGATTGAACAAGCTGGTCGATGAGTTCGTAACAAGTGAGACGATTGACAGGAATGTCGGTCACATCCTTCATTGGAAAAGCCGTCAACGGTGTCAACTTCAAGAAATGAGCCGGAGTTAAGGCGAGAGGTTCGTTCAGATCCTTGCTCAAAGGGCACAATGGCCGAGAGTTCAACACCGCCTCCACTTGAACCAACGCAGTATTCATCTCCTCATAGGTCAATAATTGATCGCCAATCACCTTTATCAAATGTGACTTGACCGATTTTATGTTGGCTTCCGAAATTCCACCGAAATTTGGGGAAGCAGCAGGAATGAATTTCCAATCCACTTGATAATCAGCCAGCTCATTAGTAATTGTATTTTGAAATTCCGACGAATCCAATAATTTCACTAACTGTACCAGCTGTGCATGCGCACCAACGAAATTTGTACCATTATCGGAATAAATTACACAGCAAGGTCTGCATCGAGATAAAAATCGGCGAAATGATGAAAGAAACATCGGCGTAGATAAATCAGAAACCAATTCTATGAGCACAGCCTTTGTTGACATACAAACAAATAGACAAATGTATGCTTTGAGGATGAGTGGATTTCTGCGTCGAGCCATTGTGATGCGTACAGGCCCACCATAATCAACACCACACTGTCCAAACGGTTTACTCTGGAGTACCCTGCATGCAGGCAAATCACCCATTTTGGGAGGTGTTACACTAGGCCGACATCGGAAACACCCATTGCATTTTTGAATACAACTCCGAATGACCACACGAGCAGAAAATATCCAGAACCACTGTCTTATTAACAACATTAATAGATGAGGACCAGCATGACAATTTTTTCGATGATAATGATCGACAAGAAGGGTGATGAAAGGATCACTCTTAGGCAAGACAATTGGGTGACAGCTGTCAAAATCCATGTCTGAGTTCGGCAAACGACCACCAACTCGAATTAACTCCTTGTCTATAAACGGTGACAAACGCTGAAATTTGGGGGCACAATCTTCACCCTTTTTTAGTTGAGCAAGCTCACGTGAAAAATGAATTCTCTGTACGACTCTACACAAATATCTCTCCGCCGCATCGAATTCCAGTTCACCTGCTTTCGGCAATATTCGCACTGCCTTCAATACTAGTATCATGATACGAAGCAAACGTTGATAGTCAGAGCATTTCTCAATCAAATTATATATTACATCATCTGAAACACTTTCAGATTGAACAACCGTGACAACATTTGAAGATTTCATTTCAGGTGGACACTCTATTTCTTCAATTTCAAATTTTACAGGCCAGTGATTTTCCTCCATAGTCAACCAGTGGGGTCCTGTCCACCATGTCTCGTGATTAATGAGATCCATTGGTTTAAGACCACATGATAAACAATCGGCGGGATTTTCCTCACCAGAAACATGCATCCAACAATCGATGCGTGAGTCTTGAATTTTCGAGACTCGATTAGCCACGAACGTTTGCCAACGCGACGGCGAACCTCTTATCCAATGGAGAACAACAGTTGAGTCCGACAAAGCGACAACTCGAACGATTTTACAACGAAGTTCGAGAACAGAGAGGGTAGCTTCAAGTAGATTGACTAGGAGAAGAGCAGCGCACAATTCCAATCTTGGTATTGATAGAGTTTTACTCGGTGCAACCTTTGATTTTCCACACAGCAGCGTTACTGTTGAAGAACTACCATCTTCTTCCTGTGATTTCAAATAGATCACAGCTCCATAGCCAGATTGACTTGCATTGCAAAAACAAATTAATGTAATCTTTGAACCAACAAATATTCCTAAGTGACGAGGAATGGACAAATTCGACAAAGATTGAAATTCTGTTTGACATATCTCCCACTGAGATGCAATAGAATCAGGCGGTTTTTCATCCCAATCTGAACCAATACGCCATAATTCTTTTATAAGACATTTCAAAAACAACGTGAGAGGATCCACTAGTCCTAGAGGATCATAGATTCGCGCCACAGCGGATAATATATTCCATTTTGTGGCAATAGAGTGACCCTGTGAGACGAAAAAACGAAACAAATCGGAAAATGGTTGCCACTCTAGACCTAATATGGCTAATGAATTTTCGATATTGAATTCTTTGGACAATAAGGACCTTTCACTATCATTGAGACTTGTCATCAGCTCCTCCGAATTTGACACAAACTTAGTCAATTCAAATCCACCAGCTTTAAACAGCTCTTTGGCCTGACTACACAATTTTTTCGCGTCACTTACAGAAGGGACAGACGTTACCAAATCGTCCATGAACATATCTGTAGGAATGCGAGCTTTAGCATCCGGAAAATTATCGCCTTCCCTCTCAACCAACTCATGGATAGTTCTCAAAGCCAAGTACGGAGAGGAAGTGATACCAAATACGACACAATTATTTTCATAGGTTTCAACAGGATCGTCTACCGAAAATCTCCATAACACCCGCTGAAATTCACGGCAAGATTCACTCACAAATATTTGACGATACATCTGTTTCAAATCACCTGTCACTCCAATTGCAAAAAGACGAAAATTCAATAGCAACACGAAAATGTTCGTCTGTAACTTCTGACCAGCATGGAGAATCGAATTCAATGACAAACCAGTCGTAGTTTTAGCGCTTGCATCATAAACGATTCTTACAGGTGTAGTAGTACTACGAGCCTTCACGATTGCGTGGTGAGGAATATAATACCCCTGTTTATTTTCCTGATCCTCAATCAAGGTCATGTGCCCTTGGCGCAAATAATCCAACATTATTTCGTGGTATGCGATCTTAATATCTTCGGAGTGAGCGAGACGATTTTCCAAATTTGTCAATCTCCATTTAGCCATAGAATATGAATCACCCAAACAATCTGCTGATTTTTCAAACGGCAAGGATACCACGAATCGACCTGATTCCAAACGACGAACAGACGAACAAAAATTATTTTCACAATCCAACTCGGCAGGTGTAAGATCATTCCCCGATTTAGGACAATCTTCAACCTCCCAAAACCTCTGTACTAGGTCATTCAAAGGTGGACTAGAGACGAGCAAACAATTATTGAATTGTTTATTTTGTGACGAGTTCAAAACTGGGGCTCGACCCGTAACAATAAAACCCAGTTTACTGTCAACTAATTTGACTGAACCTACCTCTTGATGAGATTGGTAATTATTGATAAGATCGGGAAAGAATTCGGCACCCAAAATACCATCCAATTTTCCAGGGATGAAAAATTTATCATCCGCCAATTTCAATGATTTCAAGTAGGACAACTTAGACACATCAACTTCACGAGATGGTAATCTGTCAAGTATTTTTTCAACTACCAACGCATCAACAGCAAACGAAAATGTAGTGTCAGCGTGAGAACGAATTGTGAATGACGCTCGACCTTGAACCTTGCTTGATTGACCGCCAAACCCAGTGACAGTTGAATAGACAGGTTTAATATACAAGCCTAGCTGACGACACGCACGAGAAGTTACAAAATTCTTCTCACTACCAGAGTCGATAAGAAATCGCAGGGGACATTCTTGCCCTCTCTTATTTCTGATCAGAACGATAGCAGTAGACAATAAAACAATAGTTTTATCATTTTCAGACTCATTGTTTACCAATTTAGTACTACAACAACTAACACCACTCTCTTCAGATTGAAATCGAAATGCAACAATGTATGATGTGAATTTTTGCATTGAGTACAGGAAGCATTGCTTTTACACTCACGAGCTGAGTGACCTCCCACTAAACATTTTAGACAATAAGACTTCTCTTTTATGAGACGAAATCTATTCCATGGCGAGATTTTCAAAAATGACTCCCAATCTGTCAACTTATGTTTACTCCCCTTACAGCTTATACAATGAGATTTTCCCCGACTATCACTAGGATTTTTATCTCCTGACTGAATTGCGAAATTCTTAGAGTTTGATGAGCCCTTCAACGCTTTTCCACTATGAAAACTATCACCCTTATTTTTATCAATCGACAATGATCGAACTTGTTTCTCAATGAAACTTACAAAGTCTTTATAAGTGGGCTCCTCTTTATCTCCATGAGATGATTCAAATTCTCTACGAGTTACAGTATCAAGAATTCTCAAACCAAAATGTAAGAATATAGCATCGTCAAGCCCATTATTTTTCAATCTTTTTACAGCAGTAACAGAGTTACAAAATCGGTCTAATACCGAAGTCAAACCTTCCCTGCTTTCTACTTTAAGCCCTTTGAATTGAAAAATCTCATCAAAATAGGTTTCCAACTGAGCTCTTGGATTATTATAGCGATTAACTAAAGCATTCCAAATAATACTATAGTTTGCAGCTACGGTAGGGAGATGCCTACAAATAATTGAATGCTTCACCTGTAAGTTTTGATGTTAAATATTGAATTTTTTGTTGGTCAGACAATGCTTTATTTTCATGAACGAGATTTTTGAATAACTCATAAAAGACAGCCCATTCGAACTGACGACCACTAAATTTCGCTAACTCAATTTTCGGTAATAGTAATTCATTTGACACAGTAGTAGGTGAGGTTGTCGGTGCCGATTGCACTTCGACAGTAGGCGCTGACTTAATTTTTTGAAGAAGTTCAGCTGTTTCATATATTTTTGCTACCATAACCAAGTAACTGTCATTGAATGCTGGATTGAATTGATCATTCAAACTTAATTCTAATTCATTGATAAGAAGTTCAGTTTTTTCATATTCAATAACAGTATTTGGAATCAATCTATGCAATGTGAGGAATTGACTAGCAACTTTTTTATTAGTTCCTACATCCTTAACTAAATCATAACATCTTTGAACTCTTGAAAATAGCTGAGTTAATTTTGCTTTATTTATTCGCAATGATACCTCAGTTGGCGAAGCCAGCTTCGGCTCATCGGAAGCAGTTTCCATTGTAATTCAATTTAATTTTTAAATAGAATAGAAAACGATTCGATGAACAAGTTATTATTACAACTGGACAAAACAGATAACTTATCTGAAACAAACAAGTCCATTGTATTGCGATAATGCGATAAGCATTGCTTGAACGCAAGGCTAGCAACTATGCTGAATGAAAGGAGTCGACAATCGCTGACATGCAGCTTTCTCTAACAAGAAAATAATTGTACAATACGGACTTAGAATTGTAACGCAAAGTAATTCTAGCATGAAAAAAAATACAAATTCGAAACAATTGGGTTCATATCTGGCTCCAGCAGGAACATAATGGATAGCCCAAATTACAAACGAGAGCAGAGGACTGTCGATAAATTTAAAGAGCAAAATATTGAATGATGATATGCTAGAATAAAGAGAGCAATAATTAATAGATTGAATGTAGTGAGTAATATTTTCAGCATTAAATTTATACCAGAAGTGATTTATTTGGTTACTCACCAGCAAGTAGTTTTCTTCAAATACTAAATACCAACTTACTCCAGGAATTGGAATTAGGTTTGTGGCAGGACAAGACGGAGTCGGGAAAAGGTGTTGGCCTCTCTTGTACATCTGCTACCCCTATCCGATGTATGTTAATTCTGGCATCAATTTAATTACTGATCAGTCCGAAAATTGCTTGGAAGATAACTTTACTATATTGACTATTACTTTACACTGCTGTACAATTCAAAGTCCGATCGCACTAGTTGAATATTTCAATTTATATATTCACAAATAACAAGAAAAAACTGTACTTTTCCCCAACTTGGGCAGTTATATCGATAATAATTTTAACACAACGACGAACGTGTAAAATTGAATTTCAATGGCAACAATAGAAAAAAACAACAACGATCCTGCTTTTTCACCGTCCGATCCGAGCTGACAAATTCAACTGGCGATTATGCGATAGAATAATCTAAATACTAACTTATCCGCTAGGGCGCAGCAGCTGCCGGCCTTGCCACTACAAACCGCTAAACTTAAAACTAATTTAAAACTAGACTCAATCTAAATACGCTAAAGGGCGTCACCAATGGCATTCACTTGTTTTGTAGATCTCAAGATTCACGCGATAATTATTTTGAAGTTTACTTTCATGCTGTACCTGTTATTTTAATATGCTTATAAACTAAAAAGAAAAATTTGATTAGGTTACCAATACAATCTAATGCACTTAAAAATTATTCACTAGTATGTAATCAGCATAAAAATGAAATTAATTGTGAACATCTTATCATACAGTCAACCATATATGAGTTTTGAAATTTCTTTCATTTTATAGAGACATCAATTACAAAAACTTTAATAAAAATATTTAACAATTTCAATATTAAATTCAAGTTTAAATCCATAAAATCCTTTAAATAACCTTTTTATCCATCCTTAACACATACATCGTCAATATATTCAGACAATCTTGTCTTCCACTAAAAATCTTTTCACAATACAATATATCTGCATTTCATTATCATTTTAGTATAACATTTCAAATTTGATTTAAGTTTCATTTAGGATTCCAAAGTTTTTTATGTAGACAGATTTATAAAATTTCATTAAAACAGATTATTAAAGATTATTAACCATCATTTGCCGGATACTACAGTTTATTTCGATTTGTCAATGTTCTAAACACAAACTACATTTCATAACAAAACTTTACTACTAATCATTAAACAAAAAATCATTCAAACATCAATAATGTTTTGCTTCAATGGCAATCAATATTCATAAGTAATCATTTGCATCTATGGCACCCAACATAATTAATCATTATTTTGCATCTATGACAATCAACATAAGTAATCAACACAAAAGTATTGTCTCATTACTGCCTCTCTAAGTCATAACCTTTTGGTCATTCCTTCTTAAAGCTGGCCACTGACGAGCGTTCCAACAAGCCAAATGGCACGGTAGCGTGCCATTGGAACGACGTGAATGGTGAATCGCACTCGTATTTTGGTGGAGCGACGAGGCTCGATGGAATTCCAACCGGTTGAAAATCCATCGTGCCACGCCAAACCTACGTCACTCCAACTCCTCGTGAATGGGGAATCTGGATGGCATGCTGGAACGACGGAACGACCGTGAATGTGAAAACCTGTGGGTTGTCCCGTCTCAGTGCGTGTCAGACTGTTGACTTGGAAGGATAGATTGCTGTTTTGCTCTTGTTTTGATTGTTGTTTTGTTCTTGTGTTGTTGTGTTGTCATGAGTTCGAACCGGGATTTTGTAATCTCTGTGATCGAGATGTACAGGGATCATACCTGTTTGTGGAAAATAACAGACCCTGGTTACCATGACAAGGTAAAAAGGAACGCTGCTCTGGAGATGATCCTTGATTTTTTAAAACTGTTGATCCCACAGCTACAAAAGATGTAGTTACTAAGAAGCTCAACTCGATGAGAGGCTCATCAGTGATATCGCTGTGATGAACTTCAGCTCTTCATAGTTCATCCCGGTGGCCAAGAAACGTAGAGTTGCAGCCAACCTCTCATGGGGAGTAATGCACTGTCTCATGACTGTATCTTTCTTTGTAATCATCGGTGTTACCAAACAAAGTAAATGGTTGTAGGTATCTTCATCCATACGCAAATAATTCTTCCAGTCCGAAGGTTCGACACTAAGATCTTGAAATAAATTCAGATGCGTGTGATTCCGCTTATTCGAAAATAAATGTTTCACCCATTTCCGTTTGGGTTTTTTTCTTTTTACGTAAAAACACACAGCTGTTGAAATCAGGAGAAGTTCCTCGTCCATACTTGATCACAAACCATCAACTACTGGAGTGATGGAATGGAGTGCTCGTGAATTGACCCACAAAATATTTACGGATTTGGATCGTTCCAGCTGGAGTGACATCGCGCCGCGCCACGCCGTTTGGAACGCTCGTCAGTGGCCAGCTTTAGGCAATTAGGTTTTCCATCTCAAAAAATAAATCATATACCAGCAAAATTCTAATCATCAAACCCCACTAAAAATTCTATTTACACTCCAGCATCAATTTCGAACGATAATTAATCATATCAAAGTTTATAAAAAAAACCGTTTTAAAATTTAGAAAAAAACATCAATTTATTTTATAGTTTAATTTAGAAGAAATTCAAACTTCAACTCATTCCAATTTATTATATGACAAAACTTTTACATTCAATAAAATCATTCAAATTAATTTTTCATTTATCTTGAACATTTCTTATTTATGACAACACAATTCATTAATACTTTCAAATTTTGAAGTTTTTATTATTATAACAAAAGAATTTATACATCAGATTAAATTTCAACATTTTCTAAATTGAACCATTTATTTTTTAAATAATATCTGAATTTGAAGACTGTGTAATAACTACAAACCATTTCAGGATTACAATACAAAGAAGAATAAGATGGATAATGGGTAAATAAGTTCTCTAAAAAATACAAATAAGAGAAAAGGAAAAATGGGTAAATAAATTCCCTAAGTAATACAAGGAAGAGAAAGATTAATTAGAGCCTATCCTACATGTCAGTTGAAGACTTTCATAAGGAAGTATATTTAACTAGCCGTCAGGCTCGCTTCGCTTGCCATATACGTCTACCCAGGGGGCTCCACCCCCCTGGACCCCCGACTGGATCGTCCAAGAATGAGATCTGAAGGCTCCCTTCGCTCGCCTGCATTTTTCATTTGAGAATTTTTATCGTATTGCAGGATGATCCAGTCGGGGGTCCAGACTAAACGGATATGGCAAGCGAAGCGAGCCTGATGGCTAGTAATATTCCCAGGAATAGCAGTGCCCAATTGATTTTTCCGTGATAAATGCATTTCAATCTTCAACTTGGTGCCAACCTAACAAAGTCAACTCAACTTAATGCCAACCTGACAAAATTATTAATTTAGTCACCAGTTAACAACTGCTTCGAAGAGGTACTCTCTCTAGATTATAGTTCTATATTAACATAAATGGTATGGACATTTACCAATTATAATTAAGAGAATAAGAAGAATATACATGCTAAAAGACGAACTTCAAACCCTTAAAAACCACCCTTAGAGTTAAAATATTGCCAAAAGATTTCTTAGTGCACCTCTAAAGGGCCAACTGAACATACCTACCAAATTTGAACGTTTTTGGTCCGGTAGATTTTTAGTTCTGTGAGTGAGTGAGACAATCAGTCACTCAGTGAGTGAGTGCCATTTCGCTTTATATATATATATATATATATATATATATATATATAAAATACTATACAACTATGGAATTTTGTAGATTCCAAGTATGACTCTAATTTGTTATAACTGTGAGCTATCACTCCCACAGAAACAACTGGTGAAAGAGAAAACATTTTTACTATTGTGACTGGGTGGAGAGTTCCTAGATGTCTGTAAGGTACCGTAATGTGATAGCAGACTCTAGTATTGGACCACAAAATCAAAAGTATGCAAAAGTTTTACAAACGTTTCATGTTGCAGTGTTAAGGTTTTTATATCGCAAACAAGTAGGTGAGATAATCAAGTCCAGCCATATGTGGTTCACGCCCACACCTCCAAAAAATCACACCTACTTGTCTACCAAACATTCAAAGTATTGGACAGCAAAAAAAATGCAAAATGGGTTAAAAGCCCAGAAGAAAACTATAACCTAATTAGCCTACATATGGTTTATGGCACGATATGTAATGAAAGATGTGGAATGAGGACATAATTTGCTCTGAAAATGCTAGTTACCTAATATGATGCACAACAAAATAGACATAATTAAAATAAGTGATACATGATGAAAAAATATTTTGCAAGCACACAATTATTTACACTAAAGTAGATACATTCTATAAAATTTAGGACTTATTATGGACTTCCACCATACATAGTATTGATGGTCATTGCTATTCTGAATCCCAGCATGACACAGGATAATCATAACATAGTGCTGGGGAATACCCTTTCATCATGCGATTTACTTTCATCATCTTGTAAGTAAGCAACTTAAAACAAATTTTGAATACCAACCTATCAACTGTAACTTTGTGTTTTGATTTTTTCAAACTCATGATTTTGTTCATGGGTTCATTTGTTTCAACAAAGCCATTTTGCTCACAAAAGTCAGTCATGTTCACTAGAGAATGCATTACATACACCTTTTCAATTCTCAGTTGAAAGTTGAATTCATCAACTTTACTCAAAGCAGCATTCATTTTGTTTACATTGTTCCTAACCTCTACAGAAACCTGTCTCATGTAAACATTCACTTTGTTTACTGTTTTCCTAACCTTCAATTTGGCAATACTACTTTCTTAACAACTGTTGACTTTCAATGAAGACAACACTCTCTACCTACTACTTTACTCAATTCTACTATCTCACTAGGATTGACTTTCTCAACAACAGTAACTAGGCCTACATTATCTGAAACTTGAATGAATTGATCTTGTATCTCAACACTACTATTATCATGCTTTAATTTGCTTTCCTCTTTATGATTTTCAATCAATGTTTCATGTGTATCTTTCAATAAAAGATTCAAACTAACCTGTTCTAATCTGATGTTAGCAAATTCTTGCTTCATATCATTAAACCTAGCATTTTGATCTTGTTTCAAATTATCAATTTTAGCATCTTTCTTGTCAAACTTAGCACTTTGCTGATTCATTCTATCACGAAAGTCTTGCCTCATTTGTTTTAAAAGCTTTATCAACTCATCATCAATTCTAATATTTTGTACTATTTGGGACATATTTATTTTGTAATTCGGTCTCACCAGGGGTACCATTTGCCATGCTACCAATTTTATCCAAATAGGTTTGATAGTATTTCACCTATCACCCAAGGAAAGTCATCAGTTCCAATTTTTTCTAATATCTTGATAAATCATGACCGGATTTAATGCCTATGAATGAAAAGACCAGTTCAGAGCAAATCAAATTATAATTTTCATAATACTTGGGCAATTTACAACAAATATTTACTGAACAAAACCATTTGATACTTGAACAGAAAATTCTTACAAGCTAAAATACTTATCTATTCATATTGAGCTTATATATTTGGCTACAGGCTTTCAAAATTACACAAATTTAGAATACAATAAAATTATTCAGATCTCAATTAAAACATTTTAAATTTCAATTTTATAGAAAAATTCCAAGAGAACTAGAAACACTTCTACAAGCCAGCAGCTATTTTTTCATGAGAGAGAAATGAAGCCTTTTGGGTGAAGCCTAGATACGTCATCAATTTTGCCAATCTCACTAATAAAGAATACAACTCTACAGATTTAATTTATTATACTCAATAAAACTTTATTTTTAAAGTTATTTTGAATTTATTCACCCTTTATGTTGTTCAGAATTATCTGTTAATTCAGAAATAGAACTTTGTTACAGTAGGATGTTCAACACAAGTGTATCTGATAAATTCCCGGTAAAATGTTAAGTCCACATATTGATTACACCAATATTTTGCTATCAAGTTTTATTGATATCGAAGTGAAGGATCAATTTCAATTGAGAAAAAAATGTAATATTACAATTATTGTAATATTTATGACCAATAAAATATTTATTTATTGGACAAAGAATCTGGAAATACTTTCAAATCAACCTGTACCAAAGTACAGAATACATTAAAAAGTACAGAGTACAGAATAAATTTCTATTGGTACGTAAATACTGGTTCTTTAAATTTGAATATTTCAAACTACAAGTTTCAAATGCTCTGAAGTGGACTGTATAAAACAAATCAAATCTTTGTGCTGAATAATATATCCATTCAGAAAATCCACATACATAGAACATGTGGAGAATCAGAAAAGGTACTCACCAAATTTCAAATCCAACATGTTGTGAATCGAATTGCTTGCCTACTTATATTTGAGGTGAAAGGTGGACAATTGGATGGGATAGATGAGAGGAAAAGATAGGTGAAATTATGCAAACCGATCTAACCAAAGTGTGATTGTTAAAGTTAGTTCCTTGCTGTTTTCTCGTTCTAAAATGAAGTTTACTGTCTGGATATATAAAACTATGACTTGACCATTGATAAAAATAGAAACTAAAAATTGAATTCTGGCATTCACCTTTCACTAATTAATATGAAACCTGGGTAACTTTTCACGTAAAACGAAAATGGAATTTATGTACATGAATAAATGTATAGGCCGAATTTCCTATAATATTGAATGACACAAATATTTAGGCAGATTCAGGACGAATTTCCTGAATCTTAAAGCCTTGAGAGCGAGTAGATAGCTGTACAAAAGCTAAATTCACACTGACTGGCAAACTATCCAGTGCCTGGAATGATAAATTGATGAGTAATGGATATTATAAAATTATAGAAACTCTCCTGCCATCTGGCAGTCAATGAGTGAATAAATACAATTTCAAATGGCCTCAACATCTATTGTTTTTTTATCTCAATTTCAAGATATGTACACCAAAGTTGATATATTTGAAAGTCATTCCAGAAATGGTAGCTAATAAATTAAATAAATAAATAATAAATAAAATGTTTATTTCCCCCCAAAAAAAACTAAAACTACATCAATTACACAAAATATTAGATAAATTACAATGTTACATACAATAGTTAGTTACAAAAAATTCTTATAATGTGTCCTCTACTTGTTTAGTTTTTTCTGTGTGGAAATTGATCACCTACTCCATTATGGCGTACTATGTTCTAGAGTAGGTTTTGTTAGTTTTTTTTGTGCATATTAATTATTAGTTAGTGTTTAGTAAGTCATTAGGTGGTTAGTTGTTGTTTGAAATAATGTTTCCTATGTTCTGTCTTCCTTTGCTCATCAACCAATTGTGTACTATTGTTTTGAACTTTCTAGGATGATTAACCTGTTTGAAGTTTGTAGGAAGTAGATTATATAATTTTGGTGCTAAATGATTGAAATGTCGCTGGTATAGAGCCCTCCTTACAACACTGGTGATGAGAAGATTCCTGTATCTGGTGTTGTGGTTGTGGTTTCTGGTTTGAAATGTTGTTGGGTTCTTGTGTAATCTGCATAGTATCTCCTTGGAGTAAAGCTATCTTGGATCCATCACGTCAAACTCATTGAATAGCTGGTCTGATGAATAGCATGGAGGCTTCTGGTTGATGACCCTCATGATCAGCTTCTGTACCCTGGGGAGCGGTTCGATGTGCAAGAAGCTTGCACCTCCCCATCCCACAATCCCATACAGTGCATGAGGGACTGTGCTAGAGATAAGTAGATAGCTCTTAGACATCCCTTGTCGACCAGTGTCCTCAGAATCCTGAATCTGTAGATGGCCTTCCTCAGTCTCCCGCATAATCCATTGAGATGATGATCCCAGTGCAGAAAAGAGTCCATATTAACTCCCAGGTATTTCTGTGATTGTTTCCTGTGAACTGTTGATTCTTGATTAATATCTCATCTCCTGTTGGCTGTCCATGTTGAGTCGCCAAAAAGATCAGAAAGAAGGTTTTCTCATGGTTCAATGTTAGCAGATTTTCACTCAACCAGCAAGACACCCTCTAAAGTCCAGTCTCGGCTTCTCTCCAGGTCATCTCCCAGGTCGGTTCAGAGAACAGTAGAACAGTATCATCTGCAAAGGTGGTGACGATTGATCCATTAATTTCCATGTTGCATAATGGATTTATGTAGAGAAGAAAAAGAATTGGTCCTAGTACTGCTCCTTGTGGCACTCCAAACTTTACACTCAGCTTGTTGCTTATATGTCCATTGACTCTGACACATTGTGTTCGGTTTGATAGGTAGCTCTTGAAAAGACTCCATGTATTCCATAGTTATATCTTTTCATTTCAAAGACTCCTCTTATTCCATAGTTATCAAGCCTTGAAAGAAGAATGTCATGTGACATGGTATCAAAAGCCTTCTTCAAATCTAAGAATACTGGTTTCTGGAATACTGGTTTCTCTCCAGTGTTTATTTTATCGGCAGTCTGAGTGGTCACATAGTGGATAACATCATTAATTGTACTGCGACTAGATCTAAAACCATATTGGTTTGGTGATAGAAGATTATTTTTTTCAAGAAAGCTGATCAGTCTTGTTTTGATACACTTTTCAAAAATTTTTGATAATGTACTGAGTAATGATATGGGTCTGTAGCAATTCATATCTTTCTTATCTCCTGTTTTGAAGATTCGACAAATGACTTTTGAATGTTTGAAAAAATCTGGTTTCAAATTATCGAGTCCAGGTGCACTATTAGCTTTAAGACTATTAATGACTTTTGTCATTTCGACCTCACTTACAGGTGTGAAGAATAATGACTGGCAGACTATCTGATCAGCTGCCACATGCTCATCTGCGCCATTACAATCGCTATTTAGAATGTCCTGGGCCAGTTTTGATCCAATACTAATAAAAGATTCATTGAAAGAATTTGCCATATCTTTATCATCATCTCCCAATTTCAATTCTCTCCCTTCCAAGTTGATTTAGTGGATTTGTGTTCTTGGCCGTTGCACTTCAGTTATTTCTCTTATTACTTCCCATGTATGCTTAGAGTTGCTGGAAGTTTCAAATCGCCTTGAAAAGTATTGTTTCTTCGCATTTTCAATTACAGTTGCTAGTAGATTTCCGTACCTTCTATAATACTCTCTAAGCTGTAGATTCGCTGTACTATTATTGCTTTGTCTGTGTAATTTATCACTCTTCCTTATTGATGTAATTAATCCATTATTTGTAATCCAAGGCTTAATTTTTCTTTTTGTGTGCGATACTCTAATAATAACTTTACATTCTTCTGTGTATTTCTTCAGTATTTCTATCACTCTCTTCAAAGCACTATCAACGCATTCCTGCAGGTACACGGAATTCCAGGTCTCATTCGTTAGTGCTAATGAAAGTTTATTATAATCAATACTTTCATAGTAGGGTTTTCTTCTGTTGTGATTGTGTTTCACCGCATCATATTTAATTCCCAGAATAGTTATAAAATTAAAAATTTATTGCGCATTTCAATCAAAATAAATCAAATCAATTTATTTTCCACATTGCATTACAAAAAAAATGTAAAATTCATAAATTCGATTATAAATACAATACATCAATTGAAATAGAAAATGATACATTATTACATTAATGCTAGTATATAGGTGGCGTGGAATTCCCCCCAGAAGACTATACGTCTGTGAATGGGGGAGAGTTCTTGCATGAAAATAGAGTAACATGTATCTTTATCTGTGCTATGAACTATTAACTTTATGTTCTATACAACCTATATAAGTAAATGTAACTGCTGTTTATAGTTTATTAAAAAAAAATACGTGATCAATAGCAGAGCAGAGTTCATTATAAATTTACAAGTGGGAGAGCAAGGGAACTTAAGACCAGCAATGAAGCGAAAAAGTTATATTTTAATTAAATTGAGCTGGTAAGTTTTACTACATGTACGGTGAATGGAGCAGTTCCTCAGTTCCAATCCAGCCTATGCCAAAAAGCCACCCGACCAACCTACTTTTATACACCACGTCGCTGCAATTCTCAGCCTCCCTGATGACGTCCGGCACATTCCTATAGATAATTTGAGTTAGGTAGTATGGTGATTTGAGTTCTATTCCATGCATTAATCTAGGTGTTGAATATCCATGGTTGTTCCTGAGTCGTGTTTGATAATTGTGTTGTATATTAGCAAATAGGTTTATTTTATTTTTCCTTATATATGTGAGAATTGTTTTCATAAATAACTGTCTTAGATTGAGCACAGGGAAGTCCGAGAATAGCAGAAACGTGGGATTCTTTTTTCAGGATAGTTTTCATTATTGTGCGTTGAGTGACGGCCAGCGGCTCCAGGCAAGCAGATGAAACACCTCCCCAAACTATTATTCCATACTGCAATATTGATTGGGCAATACAACATACAACATCCTTACAACACTATACAACAATACATCCATACAGCATCCTTCTAAGCCTCTGTTTGACACATTGATTATGGGGAACCTAACTCAAGTGATGGTCAAAAATAACCCCAAGATATTTGTATTGGTCAACTCTCATGATTGATCCACATGTACAGACTGAGGATTCTAAATCTGTGATCTGTGATAGAATTTGGGAAAACTATTGGTATTATATCTTTTTTAAAGTTTATCAGAATATGATCTATACATGAAGCGCTATTATTTCCAATACGAGTTGCCTGCTTTATACAATGTAGGAATCCATATTCACTGAGTAGATTATCATAGTCTTCCAGTTGCCTGTGCTGATTTGGTTCTTTTGTGTTGATGTTCAAATCTCCTAGAACGATGTGAAAATACTTTCCATTATCATCCAAAATCTGCCTCAGATCAATGAGAAATTTTGTTAAGTCCAAGTGTGATGGAGATCTATATAACGCTGTTATAACAAAAGTATCTTTCCCCAATTTTTAGATGCATATTCAAACAGTTGGCTTGCCTAACTGCAATTTCTTTTATTTCGACAAGATAGTCGGATTTGACATAAATTATTTATGAAATTTTGTGGATACATTCTTCAAGCTATTTTTCATTATTAAATTATCTTAGAATCAGAATATGATCTAAAAAAAATTGAAATTAATAGAAATAAAATAAAAATCTCAGTACCCTTTTTTGAACTATTTTATCACAACATGTTTCAACATTGATGCCATTTTCAAGTGATATGAAATGAATGAATTTATTTATTTACGTATTGATTTATTCACTTCATATCTAATTAGGCCTACTTCCAATCTTCAAATCTATTCACTTCTAATAAATTCATTTATTTATTGATTTATTCACTTCATATCACTTGAAAATGGCATCAATGTTGAAACATGTTGTGATAAAATAATAAAATGGTACTGAGATTTTTATTTTATTTCTATTTATATAACAAGTAGCCCTATACAGAAAAGAGACCCAATTAATATTCTACAATCTTTCCAGTATTTCTTAAGCAATAGTATCATAGAATGCACATCCAGTAACCAATATCTTCTCCATAAATAAACATATTTTTAATATTCCAAGAAAACTGGTAGCAGAATGTTAAAAATATCTCAATCGATTTCAAAGAGTTGAATGTGGTGGTTTTTCTGTTTGTAGGGTCGATGTTTGGGCTACGTCATACGTATGTATTCGGCTATGAGCATCACCTTGCTCCTTCTCGCTTCCCCAAAGCTTTTGTCTATAGTACTTTTCTTACACTGAATAATTTCAAAGAATCACAATTTGAGTCCACATACAACATGCTGAATGCGATGGAGAAGAATGAAATGCTATGTTCAGCAACTGTTAAACTGGAAAATTGGTAACTACTATAATTATATAGCCGCCTACCGTAGCTATATAGAGACACATATGCACTTCACACTGTCAGCATTGCTATCATAGTGATAACATGGATGATTTCCATTAATTTAACCATTCCACCATTGCAATAGTAGTACAAATTATTATTTTCACATTTTTCGTTTGAAAATATATAAAATATTCATATTAGAGTATAAATTCTACTAGACATTCCGGTTCTCTTACTTGTTTGAATTATTCAGCAGTAGGCCTATAATAAATTATTGCAATAGCCTAGATAGGCTAGTTTATCCAGTCACAAGAAATACAGTAGGTTGAATTGCTGCTGCGATAGGGACTTGCTTTCTCTCGTGACTGAACTATATCTAATAGAAATCGATGAAATGTTTGTTCTGCCTATTTGTTTTGAATTATTTATTTAGTATAATCCATTTATTTATGCATTGATAAATACAATATCATTCTCAACAATAAATGATTGAGAAAGGAACAACAAGCTTGAAGCCCAAAACGGTTCCTTTCCCAAATTTGGATAGAAATTGTCCAAAAATAGGTTATGTTTATCACTATTCAATTCATAAATAATTGGGAATTATATTACCAATTTACACCTATACTCTGAAAAAAAATTGATTTGCTAGAAATACTGAGGCCGCTGCGCGCGTTGAGCAGGTATAATAATTAACATCCTACAAAATTAGTGATACTCAACTTGATTGAGCTGTAGGCCTACTCATTATTCCATTTGTCCTGACAGTACCCCGAATATGGCCAATATAGTGAAAAAGCCAAGAGGTGCGCCTCTCACTATCAAAGCATCAATCTATTCCAGTTCATATTGCTTAGAACCCAGGAGTATAAGTCATGAGTGGAGACTCTACAATGGTGAGTCAAGTTCCATATTGTTATATTCAACTCTTCCTCTAACGTATTGGTATATAGAGAGATATTCATTAGGAAAATATGAAAGCCATGAAAAGTTTCCTCAATAGTGCAAGTAGTTTAACTATATCATATTTTCCGAAATTAACTTTTCCCTTGTGATCAATATGGTTTGTGAATAATAATAAATAATTATGCTTTATTTTGCTGTCAACTGAAATTTAAAAAATTGAATGCAAACAATCAACTAAAAACGCTATTGGTGACAAGCGAACAAATTTTGGTTGCATTATAGTCAGTTTTTAAATAATCTATACAATGATGAAAAATTCATAATTCTGCCATTGATGTGATTTTGTTTGTTGGAATTTCTGTTTCTAGAAAAGAGTATCCTACCCTATACGTTTTATATTAGTATAGTGATTATTATAATACATCTTTGAATTGAAAAAACAATTGGCCTATGAAATTCTCAAGGAAAATCGAAATAATAAGTGATTTACTGAACACAAAAAACTTCAATGTAATGGTAACTTAAAATAGCTTTCAAGTGGAAATTGTGTAGAATTGCACCAAATTGAAGGTATATTTTCAAATTTTTCTGGGGTTTCCCCTGGCCCCCTTTGGTGGCGGGTATTCCATACCCTCCACGCCCCCCGGTGTTTCCCACAAAGTTTAGGTGCTTTCGACGCCAATGTTATAATCTCCTCCCCAAAAATTTTCTGGATATTGGTACGCCCCTGGTTGGATTCGATCTCACAATAACCTTTCATTCACAAAAGGTTTTAACCTTTCAGTCACAAGACCAAGAGATCCAGTCCGGAGAAAAACTATTTGATTGGGCTTTTATCGTAATGTAAAATTTAAAAACATTGGAATTAATTTATTAGTACATATTAATATAGGCCTATAACCATCTTTGGAAGATTCAGGCTCTATGCAAAATTCAGTTCAGTAGTTCAGAAGTAACATTGCAGTAAATGAATAATATGTTATGTTCAAAGTACAAAATAACAAAATATATATGTAAGTTATATGAGTGAAAACTGCATAGAATCACAATTAACTTGTTTAGTCAGCATAGTCGTAGTGGAAGACGATATTGTATTCAGAGCTGAGTACCTCGCTAGCGGACATAGTGAACGGACCTCATGAAAAACTTTGTAATGTCTTGTAATAAATAAAATTGTTTTTTAAAAAGTAATTCATTTATTGACAAACTATAACCGGCGCAGTCGGTAGGACAGCTTCAGAATTAGTGAAAATAATTTCCCGAAACATTGAAATAATTCATCGGTTTTCACCGTTGAGAAGTTGTCGCGAACATCATTTGTGTCAAAATTGCCACAGAGAACTTCATTTGTGTCAAGTGCATAAATATTATTGCCATCAGTGAAATAGTGTTCAGAAATCATAGTGCAATGTTGGATATTATCTTGTGAGTAGAAACAATTATTTATCTTTTGAACTATTTTATTATTGTGACATTTTTGACCCACATATTCATCATTACTTATTAAAAATGAATCCAGCACCACCTGCTCCTAAATTGCCAGCAGCAGGATCTTGTGTACCAGAAGGTACTACTCCTGTTCTCAAGAAGGTGTATCTTGACATGATTCCTGAGTTCTTTGGAGAACCAACACTGTTGAACAGATTCATAACCATTGTAGATAAGGTAGGTAGTAGCTAAGTTTTATGTAAAATGTAACCCAGATGATTTTCAAAATGAGTATTTGTATTCAACAATTCTATCTAGAATCAAAGGACAAGCCAATGAAGTAGTGAGTAGTTCAGGTAGCTATGATTGGCCTGACGTAAAAAACGTATTGCTAACTAGTTACCTAGACAAGAGGGACTGTCACTTTGAATCTAGAATTGAGTGAATTGAAACAAGAACCTGGCGAAACACCTTTCAACTTCTATCAGAGAATCCAAAAATTTTTGAATCTTCAAATCGCTTATTTTGTTAACAAAGAACTGCATGCCTCCAATGTTCTTTGCCAGTATGTATCGAAATTAGCATTAAGAGTACTTCTGAGAGGGTTACGTGAACCCGTCGGTTCCCTAATGAGAACGAAAAACCCAAGCTCTCTTGAACAAGCACTCAACATGTTGTGTAACGATTTTCAATTCAAAATGACACCAACACAAAATCACCAAAAACCAAACTTAGCAAGTTACTACCAACAAAGAACTCCTGTTTTCAATGAACTGTCAGGCAACCCGCCAATCAAAAGAAACTTCCAAGGAAACCCAAATCAATTTCAATCCTGTCAATTCCAACACAATCATCACCAGTTTCAACCCTGAAAATTCCCAAACAGACAATTTCGACAACCACAACAGTATCAACAACAGTATCAACACCCTAAAACACCACCACAACAACAACAAAAACAACAGTACCAGCTGTGAAATTTGTCTAAGCAAAAGAGTGGACTGTATAAAGGGGTGAATTTGTAGGTTATGAAATTTAGTAAAGTAATCAGAGACTAACAAAATCCACATATAAATTTGAAAGGAGGGAAGATCCAATGTGCTTACATAATATGTATTGAATGAAAGCAAATTGGCATGTAGGCCTACAGCAAATGGTAACTCAGGATTGAGATTGAAATAAAAAATACCAAATGAAAGGTTGAATATAATCACAAATTTAATTAAAATGTTTGTAGTGCAAATAATAACTGAGAGAGCTATGAGAATTTTAGAACAGTGAACAATTAAAAACAAATTTAAACAACAGGCTTGATGAATAATGAAAGTTACTAAATATTGAAAAATCACAATTAAAATGCTCAAAATGAAAAAGTGCTCAAGTAACAAATACAAGAGTAATTAAAAAAATTGAATCAGCAGAATTTGTGATGAAAAGTTTTATAAGAGAAAGAGAAAGTTTAAAATCAAACAAATGACGAACGATTACCAAAGTTCTACAATAAATTTAGAATGGATAAGCTGAACAAACAGTAGTCACAAAGTTAAGCTAATAATCGATACAAAAGACAAGATCTGCAAAGGTGCAACAATCAAGAGACTGAACTGACACAAAGGAAAGTAAATAAAAATACAATATTAGTGGAATACAAGTAAGAGAATGGTTCCAATTGCTTGCTTGAATTTAAATAATGACAAGATAAAGGATTGAAGTTTAAACACTTTCAATACTTTGAAATATTCAAAGATTGATTTACAATAAAACAATATGAATTTGAAATCATGAGATTAAATACTTTATAGATAATCAAAACAATTGAATGAGTTTGAGACTATTTGAACTTTTAGAAATCAAAATTAAAATACATTAATATGTGAATTAATAATTGAAAAACAAATAACAATTATTCAAAATGAAGGTTACTTATTATTGTCAATTTTAAAACCAAAAGGATACAATCACCAATGGAAGATTAAAGCTTTAAAATTATTGGAAAACACTCAATTAAAAAAAATTCACTGAATATTGAATATAAGATTCACTGATGAATTAAGACAAGTCTGGGAAGATAGAGCAAATGTACTTTAAACTCAAAACATTCAATTTAGAAGAGATAGCACAAGATCTATAACCAAAGTGGATATTTTGCTACAGTTGACGTGATGTGAAAATATCAATAATGTTAAATATAGGACTTAGCTCAGAAAATTTGAAGCAACAGCAGGTGGAGACGAGCACCAGCGTGGCCATGCAGGTGGAGACGAGCACCAGCGTGTCCATGCAGGTGGAGACGAGCACCGGCGTGGCCATGCAGGTGGAGACGAGCACCAGCGTGTCCATGCAGGTGGAGACGAGCACCAGCGTGGCCATGCAGGTGGTGCGGATCAGGATGAGAACCTCAAACTAAGATTCTGGAGACCAGCAGGAATCCAGGACGACTCTAGGCTGACAACAGTGAACCCCTCACTGTTATAAGAAACCGATGAAACTCCGACGAGGACACTCCAAAGGCGATGGCGAGATTGAATCCGAACGTACGGTAGTAGATACAAGACAATGTGAAAGAAGAAATCGATTCTTCAATGAGTAGCATTGCAAAAAATCCAAAATTGCAAGCTAGATGCAACCCAGGTAGCACAGAAACGTTGAAATAACGTTAGAAACACGTAATACCTTAACGTTGAAAAGACGTTGAAATTCAACGTTGAAAACACGAAAAATGTCCGCCGTTTCCACATTATTTTCAACGTTGAATAATAGTTGAAAAACCATTGTAACAACCATTATTTTCAACTATAAATAGATGTTGAAAGCACGTCGTGACAACCATTATTTTCAACTATAAATAGACGTTGAAAGCAGGTCGTGACAACCATTATTTTCAACTATAAATAGACGTTGAATTAACCATACTTTTACCTTATCAATTACATGGTAATATTTCTAAAATCATTTGAAAAGAGATGAAAAAATATGAAACCTTATTTCCATTTATTTACATATGATTTCATGTAACAGAAATATTAGGTACCGTGCGATGCGGTACATTGGTAAGTTGACATTAAAACACACAATAAAAACTATATCACTCCATCTCTTTTCTGCATAGGGCTACTTTTTATAGAAATAGAAAGAAAAATAAAAATCTCAGTACATCTCAATCACTATTATTATTCATTATTTTAATGATTCAAAAAGAGTACTGAGATTTTTATTTTTCTTTCTATTTCCATATTACTTCAATTTTGATCCACAAAAATAGTATGATGAAAGTTTGTTTGAAAAACTGAGATGGTTACAACCAAATTACCATGGTAATTTAATATACTCTGCCAAGCTCAAAAACATTTCATGTCTGTAAGAAACATAACTTAAAACTATTATTTCAAGAATTCAGCAGTTGTTTAAAAATCTTGAATTTTTAGTATGATAATATTCATTTGTGGTGAGCAAAAATAGCTCAATTCTTTCTAGCAAATAATATAGATCATCTTAACTTTTTACTTGACATTTATGCCAGGTTTAAACTATGCCAATTGGCATAATTGGCAATTGTCTTGTCAATTGGCATTGTATAAACCCGCCTAAATTTTAGTTTTCAGGTATGATGATAGTTTGTGATTTATGCAATAGACAAACAAATATTTTATTACAGTGTTTCAATAGAAAAGAAATTTCAAAATAACTTTCCACTTTCATCTCGTAATACTTTTTAATTACCGACAAAATTAGATTGTTTTTTTTCTCCACTGAAAATACTCTGACTGTCGCATATTTTAGCCAATCCTTAATAGCGTCATCAATTTGGGTCTCAATGCCCACAATCGACCCACAAGATTTTTGATAGAATCTGAAACATAAGGTAGGTCTAATATAAATTTTAATGAGAAATTCTTTAAATATGAAAGAAGATGAAATTTTGCCACCACATAGGGGTTATTATTTGATACAGATGTTGCATGGTTAAAAGGGAATTGCTTTTAACAACAAGTACAGAAATTTTTCTCAAGTGCACATCTAATATTTTGTTATACACATTGATATTTTGAATCACAAGGCGAGGTGATGACTGTTTCTTAGATAAAAATAGTCCATTACTATACAATAGTCAGACGAGAAAGTCACGCCAGCTGTTCGTTCAAACATTCAAATGGACTAAGAATAAAGTAAGAATATTGGGTTTCCAAATTTTGTAGCATAGATGAATTTTAACTTGAAATACTCCTCTTTCATTAGGCCTATAGAACTAAACAAATAAGGCTCTATATGAAAACGGTCAAAAATTTATTTTTTAGATTTATGAGTGAAATTTAATAGTTACTGTAGGTACATACTTAGTTTTATAAAAAAAAAAAAAACAGTTGTATGCCGATATTTCAACCATTTTTTATTGGCCTACTAAATTTTGTAAACCTAGACCAAAAGTTTAAAATCGCAATGAAATTAATCAAAAATATCCTTGACATATGGGTTGTAAACATGCATAAATTAATTGAAAATTCAATTTTAAAATGAACAAGTTTATGCTACATTTCAACACCATGGAATGACGATATTTGGAAAATGTTAATATTCATGAGCTGATCTCTGGACACCCGTTTTCAATTTCTTGGATCACCGAGTTAATTACTGAACTTGTTAAAAGCAATCACTTTGATGTTAGCCTACATAGACTATTTATGAGTGCCATAGCAATAGACTTTCATTGTTTGCAGGCTCAATTGGGTTATGTTTGACAAAAATTTATATTTTTTATTATATTATTAAGTTTGATTGAATTTTTCAACACAAGCAGTCCTGTGACAAAAACAATACATAGATAGCATAATGAAAATATTTGTGCAGGAATCAAAGTAATTGTAATTTATTTGAAAGTTAAGTAGTAGGCTACATGTACAATTCTTAAAACCAAGCTTATTGTATTATATTAATTTTTAATATATTAAATTAGAGCCCTCTAATTTAAGAAATATACCCAACCCTAACCTCAAATGTAAACATGTGTGAATAACACACAATATTTGTTTTCAAGTTTAGACAATAAATCACCAATCTCATTTTTTAAATAAAAAAAATAAATTAAATAAACTTACTAAGTCAAAGTGGAATTGGTAGACACTTCTGAAAGAGTTCACAGCTTTCATCAATGTGATGAGAATTCAAACATGAAATGGCGTCTATCGGTCGATCGTCATTGAAGAGAGTTGCTAGATCCGTTTTTGTATAATGACTAATGTAGCGCTGTGAGGGGTGGAATTGGAAGCTCGTTTTCAACGAGAGAGCAACCGTTGAAAACAACGTTGCATTTAAAACGTTGAAAAATTCTACCGCTAATGGTTATTCGACCTCAAAAACCAAATTTCAACGTTGGAAACACTTAGGTGTGCTACCTGGGATGATCCAAAACATAAGATGTATTTGGATTGAACACTGAATGAATTAAGAGGTTTCAACACTGAGGAAAAGGTTCATGTACACTGCAAGGTTGTGATGCACATGAAAACTTGGAATGGAGATAAATCAAAAACTAATGAATCAATTTTGAATTGGTGAACGGCGAGATGTATAGCACAGATTGATTTGTCGAAATCAATGCTAACAGTGACCATACTCCATAGAAATACTTGAAGTTTTGAAGAAACATTTGGGACTTCAAAAAGATAGTGCACAAGAGACAGGAACAAGCCGGAAGAACGAAGTAACGTTAGGCTTGGAACCAAAATTGCAACAAAAAAGGAAATGACTACATGACTCAAAATACTGTCAACACATAACTGACGATCACACTAATATAATGAGAGACAATCTATTTGTAAAATATGATTGAAAATGATTACAAAAAGTGAATATGGATTATTTATCTATAAAAATATCTAAAAGACAAAATTGAGACAAAAATGAAACTACAAGCAGCCATGAATTCTCAACTGTGATACAAAAGGCAATGAGTTGCAGACATAAAAACAAAATGACAGCTGATAGAAAACAACATCGTCCATCAACCTAAAAACAAAATAAATAGGTAACCTAAAAAGTGGAAAATGGTATGTGAGATTTAACATAGAGTGGGCCCCATTGGGGAATTCAGAGAATTTTCCAACAAAATGAGAAATAAAATATGTTAAATCAACTTGCCATTTTCACTGTCATCAAGCGGGAGAGGTTCAATGCTTGAGATTGAATGTTTGAAATTTCCAGATTCAGTACGCACCATGACAACTCTTACTTTATCATCTGCACCTGGGATGACTTCTGTGATGCATCCTAATTTCCAGAAGGTGGGCGGTGCCCCTGGATCCTTTACCAGCACCACTGTGCCAATGGTGATATTTGCTGAAGACCTAGTCCACTTACTTTTCTGCTGGAGCATGACCAAATATTCCTGTGACCAATGCTCCCACAGCTGACGATTTAAATCCAAAATTTTTTGCCACCGGGCAAGATGATTTACATGCTTAGACTGAGGTTGCTTGGAAGGCAGTGCATTGAGAGGTTGCCCTATAAGAAAGTGCCCCGGAGACAAGTATGCTAAGTCAAGAGAGTCCTCAGAGAGAGGAACCAACGGTCGAGAATTTAGAATAGTGCCAATCTGAGCACTCAAAGTGTACATTTCTTCAAAATCCAAAGTCAATTTCAGTGTGATAATTTTGAAGATATTTCTAAAACTATTAATGGATCTCTCCCAGAGTCCACCAAAATGAGGAGATCGCAGAGGATGAAGTTCCACTGGATTTTCCAAAGTGCGGCAGAATTTTGCAGACTGTGCTGATTTTTAGCATCAGCAAGGAAATTATGTAATGCCTGAAGTTCGCTATTTGCACCAACAAATGCCATGCCATTGTCAGAATAGATAGCACTTGGGATGCCATGGATAGATGCAAACCGGGTGAGTGCAGCCATAAATGCCTTAGTGGATAGTTCTGTAACAACCTCCAAGTGTACCGCATGTGTGACCATACACACAAATAGTGCAATGTGTGCTTTTGAAAATGAGCAGGATTTGGGACCTCCAAGGCGGAGATTGAGAGGACCCATATAATCAACGCTGACATTTAAAAATGGCAAACCAATGTTGACTCAAACAGCAGGTAGTTGTCCCATAATTTGTTCAGACTTGGAATGTGAAAAACGAAAGCACTTCACTCACATGCACAAAATACCTTTTATGACATGCCTAGTGGACGGGATCCAAAACCTCTGCTGTAACGAAGCCATTGTAGCTTGGACACCCACATGACACAATTGATGATGAATGGCTATCACCATAGCTTTTGTGAATTAGTGCTTACTGGGAAGCAAAATCTGGTGCTGAAAATCAAATGGGACGTCAGCATGAGTTAGGCGACCACCCACTCTTAGGAGACCATCCTCATGGATAAATGGTGACAGTGGATGGATATTGCTATGCGCATCCAGTCCGACCTTGGAACAAAGAAGATGCAGTTCAGGACCAAAGGCTTGTTCTTGTACAATTTTCACAATATGAATTTCAGCATCTTCAATTTCGGATACTGATAACTCACCTTAAATACGGGCGCTGCCAGAGTGCATCTTATGAATAAAACGATGACAGTAAGCAACTACATGAATAATTTTAAATGGATTGGAAATATGATCAAATAAGTGAGAAAAAACTGAAACCGAGGTATTGACGAATGTGATGGTAGAAGCGGTGGAAATCATGGAATTAGTTGAAAATGAGTCCCATTGAGAGTTGGGCATGGCTAGCCACTTGGGGCCATACCACCACAAACTGTTTTTGTTGAGGTCAATCGGCATTGAACTTCTGGAAATAATGTCAGCGGGATTGTTAGCTGTTGATTCATGATTCCATGAAAAGTGTGAAGTGGTCTCTTTTATTTTGGCAACATGCACTGCTACAAATACATCTTTTCTATCATGAGTCACACGAATCCAACTACAGACAGTGGTAAAATCAGACCAAAGGGAAATTTTAGATATGTTAATATCAAGTAAATTGAAGGCTTTTACAACACGGTTGATGAGCAAAGACAAGAGCAGTGCGGCTTGAAGTTCCAATCTTGGAATGGAGAGCACTTTAAGTGGAGCAATGCGTGACTTTGAACAAAGCAAGCATGTCTGAACTTGATTAGAAACAGATCGAACATAAATGCAGGCGTCATAGGCAACGGAGCTGGCATCCGAGAACCCATGCAACTCAATGAGTGCATCCTGTTGAGCTGACAAAACGCAACGTGGAATAGAAATCTGTGAAATATCTGGAAGATGGCGAAGAATATCTTACCAATCTAACAACAATTTAGAAGGAAGCTGATCGTCCCAGTCTAGCTTTAGTAACCAAAGTTTTTGTAACAAGATTTTAGGGAGAACCACAACAGGCCTAATGGGTCATAGACACTTGTAATGATAGACAGCAATTCACGCTTAGTGAAAGATACTTTATCCAAATCACAATTTAACTTTGAAGCAATTGATAATTCATCATGCTTAGAGTTCCAGATTAATCCTAGGGCTTTACTGACTTCATCATTGGCCTCTGAAACAGGTTTAACACAAGAAGTTTCAATTAAATGTGAAGGGATTGAATCTAACAACTCTGGAGAGCAAGACATAAATTTCCGAAGCTCAAAACCTCCTTTCTCTAGAAGAGAAATGAGCTCTTTAGCTAGTTTGGGCTCTTTAGGCTTGGTTGACTGTTGGAGCACTGGAAATGCAGTTGTCAATATAGAATTCTTGGTGAATTGACTTGAAAACGGTAGAATCGGGGCTAGCTTCTAGCTCAGCTAACTTATTTAATGTGTGTGTGGCCAAATAGGCAGCTGGAGCGGTGCCATAAGTAACTGTGTTGAGACAAAATTGCTGAAGTGGACTTGATGGATCAGATCGCCAAAAAATATGATGCAAGTTTCTATCAGAAGGATGGAGAAGGACTTGGTGATACATCTTGGCTATATCAGCCATGTGAATGCCACTTTGTGCATGCGAAAGCGCAAGACTATATCAAAGAGCTCTGGTTGAACGGTGGGCCCCTTGAAAAGCAGTTCATTGAGTGACTCTCCTGTATTTGTTTTAGCACTGGCATCGAAAACAACTCTTAGTTTAGTGGTGGTCGAGTCAGGCTTCAATACAGCGTGGTGGGGAATAAAATATACCTTTTCATCTACCCTAGCATCCTCTACAAGTGACATATGATTTAATTCTTCATACTTGTGCATGAACTCAACATATTGGGCTTTTAAATCAGGAGATTTAGAAAACCTTTTTTCCAATGAAGTGAAACGTTTACGTGCCTGAAATTCAGATTGGCCAAGTGTGAAAAAATTGTCTTTGCGTGGCAAAGACACTACAAATCACTACACATCATTGAGTTGGGCTGTGGTTTTGTCATAGTGTTCTTCGGCATGAACATCTTCAGGATGGAGAGGAATTTCTTTAGATAGCTCTTCAATAGTCCAGAATTTTTCTAGCTCTTCTGAACTATTACGAGTGGAGAGAAAGTTTGAATTAGCCTGCCTAACATTGGGAATAGACTGTGAAAGCTTAAGCGCGCCAAACACTATCCAACCTAACAATGTATTTTGAATAACAGGATGTCCGGGAGCCATGAATATTTGCCCAGTGGTTATGACAGATGCAAACACAGCAGCACCTAACAGTAAGTCAATAGTTTGAGCTTTGAAGAAACAGGGATCTGCTAGCTCAATGCCATCAGAAAATTGGTGAGATCCAAATCGAAGTGGGGAACATTAAGAGAAATTCTATTAGCAACTAAACACTCTTCAACAGTAGACCATGACTGATTCTTTGATTTGATTTGAACAGCGTGAACGACTGTGGACTTTGCAGAATTACCAGCAACAGTAAGAATTGAAGTGTTTCTGTGAATGATTGGAAGAGCCAATCGATCAGCCAAATTCTCCGACATTAGACAAGTGTCACTGCCAGTGTCTAACAGAGCATGACAAGAAATGTGCTGACCTTTTGAATCAACTACGATGATCTCAGCCGTAGGCATGATGGCAATAGATGATGATCTGTGATCATTATTGGTGTGAGAACCACCGTTCAACCAGAGCTCTTTCGCAGGATTCGACCATTCGACATGAGTGACAACTGCATAGAATCACAATTAACTTGTTTAGTCAGCATAGTCGTAGTGGAAGACAATATTGTATTCAGAGCTCAGTTCCTCGCTAGTGCACATAGCGAACGGACCTCATGAAAAACTTTGTAATGTTTTGTAATAAATAAAATTGTTTTTTAAAAAGTAATTTTTTCAATGACAAACTAAACTTTATATATATATATATATATATATATATATATATATATTATATATATATATATATATATAAATATGAAATAAAAGTGGTGGACCAAATTCTTCATTTTATTAATAGCATAGATGAACTACTTTCTAGATACTAGTAGGCTACTGCTGCTTATTAATACATTTTGCTGCAGATAGCATTTCATACTTTTCATTCCAAGTCATATACTAACTATACAGTTCAAGTTGTTGATAGAATACCTTGAATTGAAATGAAAAAAATCTTTAGGCAGAATTTAGGACTTTCAAGTCCTTTCTACTACTCTATACCTTCATCTTAATTACCATAATTATGATTTTTGTAATTATCATAGTTATGATAATGTTTCAAGTGGAATTACCCCTACTCTATTGTTATTGTTTCATTTATTTCAATTCTTATTCGTATATCGTCTAGTGTGAAGAAGTGGAAAAGTGTATTGTTTAAAAGAGGCCAAATCTGTAGCCTATTTCAAAGATGATTTATTTATAATAATATTGATTATTATCTATCCTTATTTCTTGCTAAAACTGGCATTATATATTCTCAGTACTCAGCACAGTGAACGTAAAAATGGAAAAGCCTCCACTTGCCATAAATGCTGGCGGGTTGTTTTACAAGATCGGCGCCTTCACATATCCAACTGGCTTATACAGGCTGGATATTTGGCTGTCATCATTGCAAGTCGGAAATACTACAAAAACTTACAATAATTTTGAACATGTGAGTAATATTTTTCTTTTCCCGAATTACTTTACTTGTGCGTGGATAATGGAAGAAACGATCGAATGATTGCTTACAATGAATGCAAGAAATGTAACATTCTTACTGGTATCCTTCAATAATTTTGATTTTTCAATGTTGATGACTTTAACCAGTAGTATTGACTATTGACATATAACATCTTACAATACTTTGTTGCTCTTATAGATTCTTTTGCTCTTTGATAGTGTTATTTTGAAGTGATTGATATGCCAATATTGGCTGACATAAAAGGAGGCGCTTCAAGAAGCGTTTACAAAGGATCAGATCTGACACTTGACTCTTCGGCAACATATGATGATAATTATCCAAACCAAGGTCATTTACGATACTTGTGGTCGTGTGATGCTGATCAACCTGGATGTAAAGAGCGGGAAGTAAAAGGTACCTATTCCAATCATTCAATGAAATACTACTACTTTGATTAAATATAATACTACATAGCCTATTATGTAATCCAGTATTCATAATTATAGACATACAAAAGACAATATTGATGAATATGCTTATATTATGTCCTATGCAAATAAGAATGCTAAAGGACTCTGAAATTTACAGTCACCTATATAACTGGATACCGTGAGAAAATAATATTGGCCTACATATTATACAGAGTGGGTGAAAAGTCCGAGAACGGTTTAATATCTCATACACAGGGTAATTTGACGGCAGAGGCGGCCCTAGAGTTTGCAGGGCCCAAGGCGAAGTTTAACGGTGGGCCCCTTTTAATATCTAAAATAAATAATTATTGTCAACTATTCACTTCGGAAAAAAGTGCTGATTCAATGAACAAGAAATAAGTTTGTACTATAAATTTATTATCATCATTCGCAGAGCAACATATGCATAAGTTTTTCTCAATCAGTAATTTAACTGCTTCACTAATTTTCAAGTCCACAGGTATGGTTCGGCAGTACATTTTCAATTCTTCACATAGTTCTTCGCCATCAATGTCCGAGTTAGATGTAATTTCTGTCTTAAATGTTAGCGTCTATTGAAATTGTTTACAGAAACTTAAAATCTCTCTATCAGATTTATCCTCCAATGAATTTAATCTAAAGAGATACCCAAATCTCTCTTCATACTTTTTAAGCTCAATAAATCTCAGCTCAGTGCTTTCAGTAATTTTATCAATGAGAATATAGAAAAAAATCTAATCTGGAAAGGTCTTCTGCATTTGAGCTTATATCATCTTTTCCTTCATAAGAAAAGCTGGATATATTTTTTCTATGTCTAATTTTCTTGAACTCTTTTGATATACTAAGTTCTTCAGCAGTCTCTTTTGCACTGACCATTGCTGAGACTAGGCCATTATTTCTGTACTCAGCCAACCAATATAGAAACTTATCGAAGTGATTTATTGCTGATCCTGGGTCCATGTCAGATCTTTGTCACATTTTACTAATGAACTGAATCTTTACCAACAAATCGTACCAAATAATTAATGAGAGTATGATATCATACAAAAGAATTTCATTTGTAAGTGTATTAAATTCGCTGGCAGTAGAAGAATCATTAGTAGAATCTGAAAGTTCTTCTAAACACTCAGCAATCTCTTTTAGTTGATAACGAAGAGCTTTAGCACTTTCTACTCTATATTCCCATCTAGTTTCTTATAGAGGCTTCAAAGTAAGGGTAATATTTGTTTGGCTTTTTAGAATACTCCATCTATTAGATGAAGCAGGAAACAATGTATAAAGCCTTTATAACGTTCCAAAAAAACATACAAGCCATACATATTAGCCGAAACTACAGTTAGCCTAGCAGCTAATAGTTGATGCCCACCCACTCCAAGTGTGTTTGAGTAAACAATAATCATAATCTGGAAATTAGTTGTACATAGGATCAAAGTTTTGCCGATTATATAGGATATTTTAAATTGAAATATTAAATTTTAAAATTCCTTCTTGATTTTTTTTCTGTGTGGGGCCCCAGAAATTAAAGCACGGGGCCCCAGGCGCCGCCTTGTTCGCCTTCATGTAGGGCTGCTTCTTGACGGTGGGTGTGATTGGGGATCCTACTAAAATTAAAAATACTACTTTACTATGACTTCAAAAATCTGATCCGCCATTTTAAATGCAACTTTATCTATTTGAATAGGAAGTTGGTCATGCGATACATGATTTCAAAACGGAATTCCAAGACAAAATGAATGGCAAAACTGCATATTGATATCACATACTGTCTCATTATTAATCAATACCACTTATTTATATAATTTCTCATTTGCATGGCATTTATTTATCTATTTATTCATGGATACAATATTACAAATCATATAAAATAATATGATTGGATAGGAATAACAGGCTTGGCCCAAAACTATTTCATTCCCAAATTTTGATAATATATGTTACATGTTCATAAAATAGGTTATGTTTCTACTGTAAATAGTTCAAGCTCAATTTTTGTATTGATTTATAATATATCTTCAAAATGGTTTGAGATATCAATGTGCGGTTCTCGCCATTCATTTTGTCTTGAAATTCAATATTGAAATCATGCATTTCATGACCACCTTCCTATTTAAAAAAATTAACTTGCATTTAAAATGGTGGATCCAAGATGGCGGACTAGATTTTTGAAGTCATAGTAAAGTAGTATTCTCATTTCTACCAGGATCCCCAATCACACCCAACTTGTTTGTGAGACACCAATCAAAATGGACTTTTCCTTTCTGCTTTGAATAGTATTGATTAATAATGTGAATATCTTCAAAACGGTTTGAGATATCGATATGCAGTTCTTGCCATTCATTTTGTCTTGAGATTTCGTATGGAAATCATGCATTGCATGACCACCTTCACAGAGAAGAAAGCAGAGGACGCATCTAATGTTGAGCTAAATGGGTGACCAGCAGTGTGGAGTGGGTGTGGAGGGGGGTAAAGTGGGTAACCTTTCAGGCCTTCCCCACTAATTCAGAAATCCCCCTTCAACAGTTGTACTACTCTGTCACCTCCTTCCCTTGCTTTGCTGTTGTCATTCCACATCCACATCCAACAAAATAAAAACAAGTCACAATTGGCAATTATCCAATATTAGGCTTGATGTACATTTGCGATGCTAGCCAGTTGCATTTTTATGAGTGGAGTGACTCTCTGCCAGCAGCCAATTTCAGTTCAGTGCACACTTGTGCGTATGGACAGCATCTCTGTCAAGCGACATCAATTAGTACTCAGCAATTTCCCGGCTTGGGCAACTTGGTCATTAATTGTGATATAAAAGTTCTGATTAAGAATTTTCAAAGTTTTTTGTAATACTGGATGTCAGAGCAATTATTATGAAAATCACAATCATTAAAGGGATTAATTATTCATCGGCAGTAATAAATAATAAATATAATAATTAGTTAGTAACTAATACAGAGATAATGCAAATGAGAAGCAAATAGTATAGCTTTTTCAAAAAGACCTTTTACTTCTGTTTTAAATACAATAAACATATAAAATTATAGAACCATTCAAATCAATTGAAAGCACTATAAATTCCAGGACTTACTCCCATCTGCAGGTGAAAATTCAAAATAGATGAACATCTGTGTTGACTTATTAAAAATTATAATATGAACATTGTTTTAATAATCTTGAATCAGTCAATAATAATGTTTATTTATACCGAATTTGTACCTGTAGACGGGATAGAGAAAGTCCCGAAATTTATAGTGCTTTGAATTTTCAATTGTTCTATAATCATTCAAAGAACGTGATTGTTTGTTTGAAAAATGGTACTATTTCAATTCTATATTTATTAATTTACAGCATATATACAGTAAATTAACTTTACATACACAGCATTTATAGAAGAAGTATTCTATTTGCCTCCAAAATGTAGCATTAGATGAAAGACCACCAACAATTCCAAGAACCGGCAGAACAATCATAGAAGTTACTTTGAATTCTGTGTTGCATATCCATTTATTTTTGTAACTTTGATGTCAATGATCGCTAATTCAAAAAGCTAGGCTATTGTGTTGGATAGCTCTAGAATAGTGCTGACTGCTGACAACAAAAACCTGAAAAATGAAAACATTGAGCTGATAACATAGCAAATTATAATCCATATTGAATATGTGCAGGCTACTTGTCCGATTATATATACTCACTGTCCTGAAACGGTTGTGGTATGTTTCTGAAGAGGTGTCCCAAACCACAGGATGCTTCTGGACTGCACTTATTAAAACTTCAATATCCACATTAAAATCTATTTTAGAATACCTAACCTACCTTATACCTAATATGCGGGTTTTTACAGCCTTCCTAGCTGTTTCCCGCACTCAACACGCCATCTGCCTCTATCTCTATGTCTTGTTGGATGCCCCTGCTCTCCATGGCCTCTTCTATGTTTTGCTGCCAAACCGTTTGTGGTCGTCCTCGTTTCCTCCTCTCAGCCAGAATTCACTCATATACCTTCTTTGGTATGCGACTGGGGCTCATTCTTCTGAGATGTCCGTATCACTGGAGTTGTTTCTCCTCCACCTCATCCACCACTGACCTGTCCAATTTCATTTTCTCCCTTATAACCTCATTTCTCACCCTATCTACAAGGTCAGCTGGCAACATCTTCTCCAGTAATTCATCTCCATAGCCAATAATTTTTGTTTTAGTCTCTTGGTTAATGTCCATACTTCCACCCCATAAGTTACACAGCTCATCAAAATTGTTTCGAAAACCTGTTTCTTTACTCTGCCATGCTACCAATTTATCCTAAATAGGTTGGATAGCATTTCTCACCTATTAACCTAAAGGAAGTTATCGGCTCCAAAATGGTAGATTCTTGATAAATTATGAATGGATCTATTGCTTATGAATAAGAAATCCAGCTTTCAGAGCAAATCAACTTATAATCTTCATAAGAATTTTGGCAATATACAACACAAATCCACAAAACAATACCTTACACACTTAAACATCTAGCATCATTACAAGCAAAAATACTTATCCATTTATATAGCTGAAAACAATGGCTATAGGCCTGTAGACACACAAATCAAATTATACAAACTTAGAACACCATAAAACTGCTCAAATCTCAAATCAAAACACTATGAATTCCAATTAAACAGAAAAATATTCAGAGAGCACAAAACACCTTCATAGCCAGCCACCATTTTTTAGAGAGAGGCTAACAAGTACAAAGAAAAGCCACACCTCAAACCAGTGACGGCGTTATGAACACGTCATTGATATTAAATTCCAAAAAAATTATAAATTACAAGTTCAGAATTTACATTTTACATTTTGTTCTCAATAAAACTTTATTTCGAAACTGTTATTTTAAATTTATATATCCTCTATATTTATAATGATCTGTTAATTCTGTAAACTCTGTTTCGGTGATACCATGGAATGTGCAACACAATTATTTATGATAAATTCTCAGTTAAGAGTTGTCCGCATATCGATTACTCTGATATTTACTATCAAGTTCTATAGATCTCAAATTGGAGATTTTAATCGAGAAAAAATGTAATATTACAACTCTCTCAGATATATAAGTAAAATGTATGTATTGTAAAGTGTATGTATTCTCAGTGTAGCGATCTGTGTAGCGGAGAAAAATGTGAGTGCTGTCATCAATATTTTTTATTTTCTCTGCTTCCAGAAAAATATAGGAAGACATTCGACATTCCATTTTTTATTTCTTACTGTTTCTTGTAGTCTTCGTTGCGCCACCAAGACATTTTTTGTTAAATTTCGTTTTTTTTCTTCTTTTTCTCACCTTAACCTCCTTAACCTCTCCTTTTCTTAAAAAAATTGTCTATGGTACTGATCAACAACTTTGAAGATGAACTCTTATTGGAATCTTATGAAACGATAGAAGTAGATGATATTTTCAACTTTAAGCCTCATGATCATGTTGATAAATTATGTGACATCTTTTTTAATATTTGCCACATGAATATAAGGAGCATGAATCGAAACTTTGATGATTTTGCTTACATTATACAAAACTGTGAAACAAAATTTGATATAATTGTCCTGAGCAAAACCTGGGTTGTTGATAATAACCTTTTCAATTATAATTTAAATGATTATTCGGTTCAAAGCATTCCGGGTAACTTAAATAAATGTGATGAAATTTGCGTGTTTAGTAAAAATATCTTGAAAATTGAATGTATAAACTATGACATATTGGAATAAAATTCTCTAATACTTGATGTCATACAGTAATCAAATATCAGATTAACTATTGTCACTATATATCAGTCACCTTCTTCTAATCTAACTATTTTCCTGAATAGTTTGAATGAGTGCATTGATTACCTTAACAAAACTAACAGTCTGAACATAATAATAACTGGGGATATCAACATTGATTTAAACCGAAACACCAATGTACCAAACGAATATTTATTTACTTTCTTCAAATGGTTGCAAATCTTTTATAAACAAGCCCACACGTGAGTCAAACGGTTCCCAATCATGTATAGACCACTTTTTCTTTAAAAATAGTTCTTTTTCCAGTGATACAACAATTGGCTCAGTAATAAAAACAAGTGTAACTGATCACTATTTTTAACTTGCATGAATTTGGGCTTGTATGAAAATGTAAAAATGACACAACAAACAACAGACAACAAGGAATTTTTATACCATAATAATCTAATAGAGAATTTAAAAAATTGCAATTGGTCGGATGTGGATGCATTGGTTGACTCAAGTCAATACTCGAGTATTGATGACGCAATCGATTACTTCATGAACAGATTAAATACAGAGATAAAAAAGGAAACTTATGTGAAACTAGTACCCCACAAACTGAAACCTCTCAAGCCTTGGATTACAACTGGACTAATTATTTCAATAAGGAAATGTGATCTCATGTACCAAACTCTTAAAAAACAGCCTTTCAACTCCATTCTAAAATCGCAGTATATAAATTATAGAAACATCTTAAATAATATGATTAAACAATGTGAATATGACTTCTATAATAATAAACTATCGAAATGCAAAGGAAACTCAAAAAAAGGGAGTGTATAAATGATTTACTCAACACTAAAAGAGAGACTTGTACACCTAAGATTGAGTCCAATGTTCTTAATCACCATTTTGCACATGTAGGTGAATTGTATGCCAATAAACTAATTAATGATAACCCTATACAACACACATTTGTTGATACTACAATTCCATCGTATAGTTCCTTCTTTTTGGCTTATACAGATGATGAGGAAATATTGGCCACAATAAATTCTCTCAAAGGTAATTCTGCTCCTGGAGTGGACAATCTAACAGCTACTTGTCTAAAGAAGATTGCTCCCTCAATTACAAAACCTCTCAAACGTATCATCAACAAATGTTTCGAGGTGGGTCATTTTCCAAGACAGTTCAAAGTTGCCAAAATTGTACCTATCCATAAATCAGGTGATCCGTCCAACCCTACCAACTACCGTCCTATTAGTCTGATGAATAACTTAGCCAAAGTGATGGAGAAGATAATTAAAAAAATATTATCGGGCTATCTGAATAAATTCAACATTATTAATGAAAACCAGTATGGATTCCAGCCCGGTAAATCTACAGAGGATGCCATCACCAGATTATTACAAATTATAACAAAAAAATTTAATAATAAGAAAAAAACGTTGACAGTATTCTTGGATTTAGCCAAGGCATTTGACACTATCTCTCAAAAACGACTTCTGGAAAAAATGGAACACCTGGGGATTAGGGGTATACCACTAATATTATTCAAGAGTTACCTGTCAAATCGATCTCAGATACTCAACACAAGCAATATGAAACTCACTGATTTTGGTCTGCCACAAGGTACTGTCCTATCTCCCATTTTGTTCTTAATCTATATCAATGATCTCCTTAAATAAAATATAAGAAATTGTGATATAATATCATTTGCAGACGACACTGCTCTAACTTTCACTGAAAACTCATGGGATGATGTAAAAATTGCAGCGGAAAGTGGACTCAGATTGGCGTTCTCTTGGCTTAATCAACACATATTAACCCTCAACACAACTAAAAGCGTCTTCATGTTATTTTCACCCAATTCCCTTACTCAACCACGAACAATAGACAGTATAAAAATCTATCAATTAAACTGTAACGACCATAGACTTCTTGGCTGCTGTTCTTGTCAGAAAATTCAAAAAGGAAAAAAGTTAAGTACCTGGGTAATCTTGTTGGATCCACACTTAAGGTGGGATAATCAAATTAATAACATGTGTTCCAAACTAAAACTCCTTATCTACAAATTTCACCAAATTAGACAACTGAGCAATATAAAAATAGCTCAACTAATCTATTATTTGTATGCTCAATTCGCTTTTCAATATGGCATACAGGCTTGGGGGGGAGCTTTGAATGCGCATTTCACAAAACTTTTCATTATTCAAAAACATCTTTTAAAAACTATTCTAGGCAAACCCAGACTTTTTCCAACAAAAGATTTATTCAGGGAGTTCAAGGTTTTAACAGTTCGACAACTTTTCATAAAAAATTTGGTACTATATATTATAAAAAATGAAAATTTATTTGGACCTCGAAAATCTCTTTTGGGCTTGCGCCCCACACAAGACATTTTCCAATTTGTCAGAATGGACTTGAATGTGTGTAGGAGACAGTTTTCTTATATTTCCAATAAATTAATAAACCACATTCCCTTAAGTATTCTTGAAAAAACAAACCTAAACCAGAGGCTTAGATCAGACATAGATAAATGGATAATAGCAAATAAAATCGAGGAAAAATTGTTTTAAATAAATTAATTTTCGTCTACTCCATGGTTGCAGTTGACTTACCTACCTCTTACCTCTCTCTTCTTCTTCATTCTCCTTCTTCTTCATCTTCTTTTTTCTTCTTGGCCTTTTCCAACTTTTCTCCTTCCATTCCTTTATTTTTAGTATCCTCTTTATTATTAAGTACTAGTTTTTATTCTGTATTTTTTTCAAGAAATTTGTTTTGGATCATTTTTGTTAAATATTTTTGAAAAACATTCATATTGCAACTTACACCTGCGCACAGCGTTTCTTTGCAGGTGTAGATTCATATATATATATATATATATATATATATATATATATATATAATATATATATATATATATATATATATGTCTTGAAAGTGTTGTATATTTTTTTGAGAATCAATAAATTTGAATTTGAATTTGAATATCATCCGTCCAAAGTATTGAACCTCGAGAATCTCTTTTGGGCTTGCACCCCACACAAGACATTTTCCAATTTGTCAGGGAACAAATTTTTCCAATTTGTCATTTACTTCCTGGTTAAAACTCTCCCCTTTGCAATTCTGTATCCAATCTCTCTCTCATCCCGTCCATCATCTTTTATTGTCATACCTAAGTACCAGCATTCTTTGACATTTGCAATTTCCGTGGTGTCATCAATGTTCAATGAATTTCCTTCTCCTCCAACCACCATATATTGCAATTTCTCTTCACTGACTTCCAGGCCTCATTTTTTATACTCCTCTATGAGTTGCCTTGTCATATATGACATATCCTCTTCATTTTCAGCTAGGAGGACCTGGTCATCTGCAAATAGTAGAGTATATATATTTTCTTCATTTAGTAGTACACCCATAATTCTACACTTGTGTGACCACACCTCCAAGGCTTGGCTTACATATATATATCTTGAAAAGCTTGGGTGAGATGGGGCAACCTTGTCTAAGGCCTTTATTTACAGTAAACTCTTCTGACAGCTGGTTTCCAATCTTTATCCTGCTACTGCTATCCTTGTAAAGAGTTTTTATGGCATTGATGAGGGGAGTACTAATTCTCGCTTTTTTGAGAGCTTCCCATATCTTATTTACTGGAACACTATCATAGGCTTTTTTTCAGATCCAAAAACAAAACATGAAGTTCTCTTCCTCTCTGTAATTTTTTCTCCATCAGATGTTTGATACAGAAGAGGTTATCGGTGTGGCATGATCGACCAGCACGGAAACCACTTTGCTCTTCTATTTCCCTCATTTCCAGTTCAAGTCTTTGTTTCAAAACACGTCCATACAGCCTACCCATAGCTGCTGTTATGCTTATCCCTCTGTAATTTGAACACTCGGCTCTGTTCCCTTTCTTATATTGATGTGATCCAAGCCTCTTTCCACTCTCCAGGCATCGTTGCTGTGGAAATACATTGATTGAACAATTTTGTCAGGTATTCTAAAATGCCGCAAATTTTAGCAATTCCATAGGTAAACCTCCAGGACCCGCTGCTTTGTTTTTTTTTCATCCCCTGCAAGGCTTTTCCCACTTCTTCCAGAGATATTTCTGGCATAGGATAGTCTTCCTCTTCATGGCGATATTCAACTTCTTGAAATATTGGTCTTTTCTCCATCAAAAGATCCCAATAATAGTCCTTCCATGTTGTTGAATCAATAACCTGTATTCACCTTCTTTCTTTACAATCCTCTCTCAGCCCCCTGATAGTTTTCCACGCTTCTCTAGACTTTGAACTACCTAACATATTTTCTATTTCATAACACTTCAGTTCCCAAAATCTGTTTTTCGCCTTCTTCACCTCTTTCTTAACAAGGTAATTCTGTCTCAAATATGCCTTTCTGTCTTCGGGATCATGTGTTGTTAGCCATCTCTGATACAACGTCTCCTTCTCCTTAATTGGCGACTTTAGATTTTCATCCCATTAATATGAGTTTTTGTATGATCCCTTGCTTTCCACTTCTCCCACAGCTTCTAATGCTGCTTGATGCAACTCTCCCTTTATCTTCTTGTACATTTCCTCCACCTCTATTCCTGTCTGATTCTCATGTTGCATTTTGCCTGCTAGCCTCAACTTGTAGAGAAAGTCAGTTGAATCATTATTAAAACTCTCCAAATTATATTTTGGATTGTTAGCCTTATATCTACTTTTGTCACAACTATCGTCACCGCTATCTCTTTGAGGGGCAGGCACCATGAGTGCCTTTTACACTAAAATTTGCCTTTTACAAGAAAATGATCTGATCCACAGGTTGCTCCTCTGTACACACGTACATCCTTTACTTTTATATGTGACCCTACTTTCACCAGGATATAATCTATTACTGTTTTCAAGTGTCTTGTTGGTTGAATCCAAGTGTATTTGTGTATATTTTTGTGTTGAAAAAAGCCATTCATGATTCTCAGGGAGAATTGAGTGCATAAATCGATTAGACATTGCCCATTTTCATTCAATGTATTCTTGCCATACTGTCCCACAACCCAATCTCCGGTTTTGCAACCTACTATAGCATTAAAATCTCCCAATACAATAATCTCCTTGTTTCTTTTTACTGCTTCTAGAACTGCAGAGAATGATTCATAAAAATCATCCTTCACCTGAGATTCGGTATCCTCATTTGGCACATATACACCTATTAATGTCACTAACCTCCCTGCATACTTCATATCGTCTTTCACTTATTGGGTCATAGTTTGTCACTCTCTTTTCAAGTCGCTTATGAACAGCTATGGCCACTCTTGCTTTAGCTCTTCTATCTTTGTCCAAACCACTATAGAATACCGTGTATTCACCTTTTATCTCACTTCCCCTTCCTTTTTTCTTTGTTTCAGACAATACCACGACATCCATCTTTGATTTTTTCAATAAATTCTCCATAGACTTCCATTTCCTTTGTAGCAATACCCTGAACATTCCAGCATCCAAAATTCATGAAATTTTTCTGAGTCCGTGTTGATTTTCCGTTAATTCCAATCCCATTCCGAGGCATATGTGTTGAGTTTTTTGTGTTCCGACGTATTTGCGAAGAGTGGGCTGCAAACCCAAAGCCTCAACCCCCAACCTGGAGGACCAGTCCTCTATTTTAAGAGGAGAATAAAAGTGAAAAAGGAAAATGAAGAGGAATATGGCCAAGTAAGGCCGATAGACAGAAAATAGAAAGAAAGAATGGCACACAGCTCAGTCAATCGAAAAAGTGCCATTCTAGAATTGAAAAAGTTCCAAAGCATATTAGAAGAAGAAGAGTTTTGGAAGAAGGGCTTTGGAAAGGGGGGGTCCCTTTTAGTCGCCTCCTACGACAAGCAGGGATACTGTGGGTATATTCTGGTTTCTAACAAATTATTGAATTCGATGTTCGACTCATAACACTCCCCCAACCCACAGGGGGCTATTTTAGAATGCAATTTTAGAAATTTCAGATACAATTCTAAGAGCTCTGTCTTCTCTAATTGCCAAGCACAGACTGAGGCACTATTTTTGTGGATGAGAAATTCTACTGTACATGCTTTGTGTTAAATAATAGAATAGTTGTTAAATAGATAGCTAACTTGGGAATTTTGTAAATTTCTAAACATTATCCCTCTAACCAGTATTGATATTCTAACCAGTTTTTACTAATAATATTCAATCAGAATTTTACAAATAAGCCTATTCCAAATTCCTTACAATATTTAAAAACAACTATGTCCAACTGTATTTCACTTAAATTTGAAGTAGTGAATCTCAAATATTTCATTATCACTACATTGTTATCTGTGAGTCCGGTTTTAAGAGCCAGGTCCTTTTTCTCGGATCGATTAGGATAGGGGTTCTTCCTCCTTTAGTATTTTTATACTACACTACTAATTCTAGAGAGATAGAAAGAATTGAGAAAGAGAAAGAAGAATACTGGAGGAAGAGAAAGAAGAATACTTTAGTATTATGTGTTTTTAGATAGAAAATTCACCTAATCATAAATAATAGTTATGACATTGGAGGAAAACCTAGGCTGAGCCTGTACTATTTCTCTTCAAAAATTTGGAAAGAATGTTTATGTTGCCCAGAGGTTATGTATGATCTGGATGAAAAGAGCCTTCCTCCTTAAGTTCTTCCTCCTAGATTTAGAAATTTAGGTGAAAGATTATAGAGCAGTAGACTTTGCTAATAAATTGATTTAACAACCAAAAAAGTATTATATTCTTGTAGTACAAGAATACTGAACGGTACTGACACAAATTTAGCACATGCTAAAGCACAAGCACAACCACGGTATATAGAAGAAGATTTTCATCTAAATACCATGAGCACAACTATTTTTTTTTCTATTGGCCAATACTATAGCCATCTAGTCTAAAGACTAATGAGCTAATTTTTTCTATCCTAAATTACTACTTGAAAAATTGAACAGTGAATTTCTCATTAGGAACTCTGTTATTGTTTAATTAATATGTACACTTATTGACTGCACTATAGAAGCTAGATTCACTCAATCACTGCTCTGCTCTTTCACTGGACACTACTTGAACAAGCACTACACTAGTTCAAACGGTTTCCTCCTTTTGAGCCTCCGCACCAACCCTCCATTGTCTAGCAGCTGGATCGCCTCGACGTTGTCATGTTGGTGCAGTCGCCCCTCGTGCCTCTTCGCATGCCTCTGGATCTCGGTGGACACCAGGTCGACGTGCAGGTCTCTATGAAGATCACTGTTCCTGACATACCAAGGAGCATCCACAATGTTCCTTAGCACTTTGTTTTGAAAACGTTGTATGATATTGATGTTGCTGTCTTTGGTACACCCCCAAAGTTGTATACCATACGTCCATACTGGCTTTAATATCTGTTTGTACAGAAGAACTTTGTTTCGGATTGAAAGGATGGAGTTTTTTCTGATCAGCCAATACAGCTTCTTATATTTGATTCCAAGCTCTTTTCTCTTCTTCTTGACATGGGCCTTCCAGCAAAGCTTTGCGTCCAAGGTCATACCTAGATACTTGGCATCATTAGCATATGGTACAACTTGGTTGTTGATAGTTATTGGTATGGGCAGGTCCTTCTTATTGGTAAAATTGATGTGAATCGATTGTGTTTCATTCAATTCCATTCTCCACTTTCTAGTCCAATCTTGAATTTTGTTGATGGATCTCTGTAGTTTCTCTGTTGCAACATGAATATTACTGTCTACTGATAATATGGCTGTGTCGTCTGCAAATGTTGCTGTAGTATTCTCATCAAGGCTGGGAATATCGCTGGTATAGAGTAGGTAAAGAACTGGTCCCAGAACACTGCCTTGAGGAACTCCTGCTTTAATTTCTTTCAAATCAGAATATGAACTTTCATGCCTGACCCTAAAGTATCTGTCAGTGAGATAGGATTGTAATATATCTGTATATTGCTCTGGTAGCACTTTTTTGAGCTTGAAAATGAGACCTTCATGCCATACTCTATCAAAAGCTTGCCCTATATCAAGGAAAGCTGCTGAACAAACTTTTTTCTCTTCTAAGCAATTCTCTATTACATTTATAATCCGATGCAAGCCAAATTGGTGATTTGGAATTATGTGCTGTCTCTCAATTATTGGTTTCAGCCTACTAAGTAAAATCCTTTCAAACAACTTGGATAGGACCGGTAACAATGATATTGGCCTATATGATGATACTTCATGTGGCTCTTTACCTGCCTTCAGTAGCATTATAACCTCTGCTACTTTCCATATTCCTGGTACGAATTTTAGTCTGAAAGAAGCATTCAAAATGTTTGTTAATTTCACTATTGCTTTCCTTGGTAGGTGTTTGAGGACTGAGCCAGTTATCATGTCAAATCCAGGGTTTTTTTGTTATTCAGATTTCTTATTTCTCTTCTCACTTCTTCTACTGTGACACGCATTATTTCTTGATTCGGCTGTAAGATATTCTCAGCCGCTTCTAAAGTTTCCTCTTCACCTGAGTTGATTGGCTGGAAAACGTTTACAAGATGATCCGCAAATATCTGTGCCTTTTCATCACTACTCCTTGCCCATTGTCTGTCCTGCTTTCTGATAGGAGGAGATTGTTGAATGGTTCGTTTTATTTTTTTAGCTGCCTTCCAGAGTGAGTAGTCTGTACTGCATTCTGCTGTCAAGTTTCTCAAGTAACTATTAATTGATTCATCCTTGATACATTGAATCTCTCTCCTTAGATCTTGAGTTAGATTGTTCAAAACTCTTTTGTCTTGGGGGGAACGTGATTGCTGCCATCTCCTTCTAGCTCTTCGTTTTTCAACAATCAATTCTCTGATTTCCACAGGGTAATTATTTCTAGTGGTTCTTCTTCTGATTTGTGGGGTATTACACCATGCTGCCTGTTGGATATCAGTCACAAACTTCTCCAACTCCCGATCAATATGTTCTTCGTTCCTTAATGGTGAGTTCAATTCTATTCTTTCCTCCAGCATCTGTTGGAAGCCATCCCAATCAGTGCGGCTATTTGCTAACGCTGGACAAGTATTCTCCCTCTGTAGAATTGAATCACTCAGAGTCATAATGATGGGTGAGTGGTCGGAATTAAGGTCGAAACTATCCTCTAAATGCAAATAATTAACTGATATATTTTTTGTCAGGAAGAAATCTATGAGATCTGGGATTTTCCTCATATCGGTGGGCCAGTAGGTTGGTTTACCAGTTGAAAGAGCTTCGCACCTCATCTCTTTCATTGCTTCGAAGAGCTGTCTTCCCTTGTGAGTTGTTAAGCGCGATCCCCAATGCACATGCTTTGCATTGAAATCACCACCAAGAATGAATTTTTCTCCTAACATATCAAGCAATGTCGAATACTCCTCTCTTCTGATGGAATATCTGGGAGGACAGTAAATAGCTGCAACAACGAAGTGATAATTTACTGCTTGAACTGCTACACCTATCAATTGAATTCTATCACTTTCATGTTTCACTTCTTCATGATGTTGTTGATTGTCTCTGATAATGATTGCACTCCCACCCCTCGCGACATTGCTGGGATGTAAAGCATGATAGATCTTAAAGCCTTTGTATTTGATAAACGATTGATTTGTAAAGTGAGTTTCAGATATAAGACATATATCTATTTTTTGTATATCTAGAACTGCTTCCAACTCCTGTTGCCATTGTAACAATCCATTCGCGTTCCATTCCATTATTTTAAGTGAATGAATCATTTGGATTTCAGTAGTCTACTCTGTTCTAACTTCTGAAATTTAGATTGTAGTGAGGTGATTATTTGCTCTTGTCTATCCAGTTTTGCCAAGATTAGCTGCAAAATATTATTGGTGCCCTCTTCTACTTCACTTTTTGGCTCTTCCAATTTTGATCTATTTTCTTTTGAGACAATCTGGGCGAAAGTCAATTTCTTAACTGCACTACCATTGTTTAGATTGTGAGCTTCTGTATTTTCCGTGATTTTTGGTGGGATATTTTGAATGATTTTCTTTCGTGAATCTGCAATAGTTTTTGTTTTAGTAGAATTCCTGATTTTTTGCAATTCGATTGCAACAGTGCAACCTCGATAGCTTGCTGGATGTGCTTCACCGCAATGAATACATTTTGGTAGAGCATCGTTGGGTTTCAAAAATTCCTTTGTTTGGTGTTTACCTGCACACTTAACACACCTAGGCTCCTTGTTACAATATTTTTGAGTGTGGCCGTATGCTTGGCAACGTTTGCATTGCGGTATCAGATTGGCTTTCTTCAATGCTTCAACTTCCACTCTACAGCCAAGTATATTTTTCAATTCAAATACTGTTTTTATATCTTCTTCCGCGCTGAATGATACCATGAACATATCTAATGGTTCTCTTGTCTTCCACCTCAGCTTGTTTACAACTTCAAGAACTTTCAAACCTCGTACTTTCAAATCTTCCAGGATCATTTCTGTACTACAAGAGTGATGAAGCTTTTTAATCATCACTCTTATTGGTCTCGACTGTTTATCTTCATAGGAGTGCCAGTTGAGCCCATCTTCAATCAATTCTCTGGTAATATTCCGGTAAGTTTCTGAATCAACTGCATTTACTTTAAATGTTTCTTCACTTAACAGTGTTATCCTAAATTTGTCAGCTGGTGGCACTTTTTTCAAACTTGTAAGAAGTACATTCAGATTCTTAATACCATCCACAATGATTGGTGGTGGTGGCATTTCTTTCTTCTTCCTCTTCTCCTCCTCACTGTTTGGTTTTTCCACAGAAGTGATTTCATTATTCAAATTTTGTTGCTTCTTTTTTGCAGACTCATTTTTTAGTTCTGGCGATGGGGTGCTAAGCTTCCTCTTCTTGGTAGTCCGCTTAGTATGAGTTCTGATCCATTCGGTTTCTTTAGCCAATTCTTCTTCATTTGTCGAGTAGTTCTCGGTAGGCTGTGGGCTATGGATATTTTTCTCAATATTGAGAAATCTTTTTTCCAAATCCTGCATTTTTCGCAAGAGTTCGGCGTTGCTTCTCTCTAGCTCCTTCCTCTTCTCATCAGATTCCTTCCAGGCGATGAAAAGTACCTGCTAAGCTGAAGATTTGAGTTTATTTGCTTTGATGTATTGATCCGGTGAACACTGGATTTCTGGTGTATTTGCCATGTTGTTGGTGTCCATGCTCTCGTTAGTGGCTTCCTTTTCTTGCCCTGATGCAGGAAAACTTGTTGGCTTCACTAAGTCGGACATAGTGCGATTTCGCTACCATACATTTCAAACAGCACTCGTAATCAACACTCACGTACACGGAAACGCGAACGGAGCTATATTACCGCCGCGAAAAGCAGGTCGCTTCGCTTGCATAAAATACCGCGGTTCACGACCGATACTCGATGCAATATTTTTGTTCCACTTTTAATTGTGAACAAACTACTGACTCACTACTTCTACACTACACTATTACTACTCCACTATATGTCCGTTCTCTACGAGTTCTAGTGCAATACCATAGATGAAGGATAAGTAAGGAGATTACCCATGGTATAGGGGGAATAAGTCTTAATTTTGCTGTTACCCGAAGCCGAAGCTCCATGTAGTTCCTGCCGTCCCAAGCTAGATGGCGCTGCCTGTCTTGCTTCAGCTTGCTGCTCAAAATTCAAAGTTCATACACACACACTCTCCCATTCCCAGCTTTCATACGAACATCCACTTACGTCTCACAGACTTTGCTCAAGGCCATGAGCATCAGCCGCATATCCAGCAAAATGTGCTACATCAACAGATGCATCGTTTGAAATTTTTCAGTTGCTCCATGCAAGGAAAGATCATTTCAGATTTCCAAGCAAAATGTATGCCTTCTATTCAACAATAGAAAAATACTCAATTACTTGTGATTGCAGGATTGAATAAATTAATATTCAATTGATGATGCAGAATGTGAAATGGATACACTCCAGTTTATGAGAAAGGTTCTTCTAGAATGATTATTCTGACTTGTGAAGAGAATTTTCAAATCCATTCATACAGTTTCTCAAAAGTACAATAATATCCCTATAATACCTATATAATTCCTAAGAAACTCTCTGGGAAATGTATGAGTTCGCATTAATTTGTAGAAGGTATAATAACTATTTATGAAAAATTAAGAAATGGATAGGAGAATAATAATAATAATTAATAATTATAATAATTGATAATAATAATTAGGTATTGTATTTTTAAATTGAAACTTCATAAAAAACAAATTATTTCTATTTCAATAATATGTGCTTAAAACTTAAATACCTAATATATAAATTTTATCAAATTGGACAATTGAATAACTTGGAAATTGCAAAATTAATTTACTTCTCATATGCACAATCAGTTAAAAAAATAATAATTGGTTATACAATATGGTATACGGGCTTGGGGTGGGGCTTTGGATACACATTTCAAAAAGATATTTATAATTCAAAAATATATAATTAAAACTATGCTAGGCAAACCCAGACGTTATCCCACCTGTGATCTATTCGATGATTTTAAAGTGTTAACCGTTCGACAGCTCTACGTCTCTACGAGGCTTACGTTTCTTACGTCTCTCAGAGGCTGATAAATTTAATCCCAACTAAATTCATAGAAAATATGAGCGGTAGCAGAAAGCTCAGGAATGAAATGGAGGAGTGGATATGTGGGATTGACATTGAGGAGGAAATATTCTAGAGGCCAACAAATCCTTTCTTTAGAATAAGGTATCATACATTTCTCGTTGCTCTTTTTTCCCATCTTTTCGGGACGCTTGTCACTGTTTTTGATTTTTACTTAGACTTTCTTAATTTTTTTCCCCGCGTAAATCGGTTTTATTGAATTAATAGTAGTATTTCTCCCTCAGTATTTCCTTGTAGTATTTTGAACAATTTTGTACTAAATTTAACTTTTGCCTTTATCTGTTACTTTACTGATGCTCAATTTGACTGGTTTTAGACTCAATTTATTGTTAAAAGTTTGACTGGTGACAGAGGTTTATTTATTTATTCATTTTTTTATTCATTCTTTTTATGTTATATATTTATTGTATAGATGTTTAGGTACTTCAGGAAATTATATTTTATTTGTTTTTTTTTCAGGTTCTATTATTATTTCTTTTTTGTTTTTTACTATTGCTCTAATTCTGTTTGTGTGAAATTGCAAAAAGACTTTTTTTATTTTAGTTACCAAAATCAAGTGACTGTCTCGTTCATATTATAATGTACAATAACAATACTGTAGAACTTCAATCACAGCTGTTAAGCTACTGAAGTTCTTTTCTTTTTTTTCCATCATGATACTGTTTCTTTATAATGATTGCATTGTAAAAATATTTGTAAAATATGTCAGTGTTGTGAATAAATTTCAATTTCAATTTACAGTAGTATGAATGAATCGTACACAATTTAACAATATGATAAATGAAAACTCTACAGCATTCTTGTATGAATAGGCATATTAACAATTATTTATGGTCAATACATTTATGATAAGATAATGTACAACAGAAAATATTCTGATTGTGAACAGATAAGTAATAAATCACATGCATAATTATGATATGTCAGTGGTCACCAAATCGCGGACCGCGGTCCGGATCCGGACCTCCAGGTAGTTTTGTGTAGATCACAAAGTCATACCGATCTTAATCTCAACAAAAAAACTTGAAATAAATCCTTAAACAAAAAAGCAAGGCTTTAAGGCAAGGCAAGGCTTTAAAGGCTCTGCAAAGCCTAAAAATAAACTTTTTACTGGTGATATTTTTCAAGGTTTTTTGATTTGTATATTTTGAAAATTCAAAATATTTTTTTTTATTTGATATAGTAGAATAAAAAATTTCTGAAACTATCAATTTTTGAGAAGGTTATTCAATTTACCAAAAATAACTCAACTAAAAGTTATTTTTGGTAATTGTTAGTAAATTCAATAACTTTATCAAAAATTGATATTTTCAGAAAATTTTTATTTTACCAGATTAACAATACCATGAAAAATCTATCCTCAGAATCTAATTACTAGCATCTTATTACTCATAGCAATAGAAGGTTATCAATAGTTTTTTTTCAATAATTAATATTATTTTAAATTGAATAATAATTCTCATTACTAGCACCTTAGAACTTGAAGAGAATAGAAAATGAAACATGTGATGGCAATAGGTTATCAATTTGATATTTTTTCCAAATAGCAATGTTAACTTAATTTGTTCGTAATTAAATATTATAAACATGTTTACTTACCAAGAATAGAAAACAGGTATACAACGGACGGTGACAGAAGTTGAAGAATCTCCAATCTTTCAATCAATACGAATAATAGGAATAACGCGCGCACACTGAAACACTGCTGGTTTACTCGGAGTACAGACTCTGAGGCTACTTTCACACGATAGGAGACGTGCAACTTGAACACTGAACAGTGTTCACGTTTTTTTGTCGAAGTACATTAAGTCAAATCGTGTCTTTCACATGGTGACTCCTATCCAGGAACCTCGTGTTGTCACGTCTTTTCCCCTCGAGGCAAGCAGAAACCGGCTTGGATCGAGATACTAGTGGACAAATCGTCACTTTCACATGGTGATTCTACGTCTCTCCGGTCACCACTTTTTATCAAAAACTATCTTCCTTGAAAATGAAGATAGAAAGATTCTGATTTTAGATTTGGATTCAGCGACCCCAAATTCTTTAAAGCGTAAGTCCCGTTTTCGAAAATATCCAAAACAAGGAAGTTATGACTGTTTTTAATAAAGCTTTCTATTATCATATAATTATACGGTAAAAACGAACAGGTACTGTACTATACAGTACGTAAGTACTGTAGCTATTATAATACAACTTACACTGTATTCGTGAAGGAAATTTGGTAGGATATTTTTCTTGATTTCTGAAAATACCCCAAAATAAGGGAGTAACATAACTTTGAAAAACAAAAGTTTTCCTGCCGATTGAAGAAACATTAAAAATTAGTCTAAGACATTTTATGTCTTAGACTAAAAACGTGTAACAAATATCAGATCACTATTCAAGCTATCAAGTTTTTCATAAATTTATTTGTCTCCTCATGGCAGAAGGTTTGCGCCCAACGTTTTCACTTAAACATTTCTGTGATTAAATTGTGATAGAGCACATTATCGTATTGATCTTCTAAATCCAGTTACATGTACATCGATTTTCGAAAAATTGATTTTTTACCGTTCCTATGAATTCTAAGAATTCTATGAATTCTTTATACAGGTTCAGCATAACTCCTTAAATAACATTATGTTTGCTTCAACAGAATTCATAAGGATGACAAAACATCAAACAACAAAAAAACGCTTTCTGAGTAACTGGTTTTAACAAAGCATGGCTTCACGAAATACAGTACGATAATTTATAATAGTTGGTACAATGGTTATGCTTTTCGAATTATGGCAGCACTGTGCTTGCTCACTCACTTCTCCAGTTGAAACTTGTTGACTTGTCAGTTGTTTACTTGACTTGACTTGATGTCTGAGTTTGATGTGGAGCTGTTGATTACTGCAGTTTGCAACCGACCTGCTCTTTGGGATAAAAGTCTTGACATCTACAAGGACCGGAATGAAGTCGCCAAAAGTTGGAAGGAAGTTAAAAAGAAATAGTCAATAATTGCTGGGAATTCAAAGTGATATTCAACGATTTGAACCTGATAAATTGGATTGTTGAATGACAACTGAAATTTAGTGAATTTTACGGTACAACATTCCTTTTCCTCCTATTTTATTGAGTGATGAGTGGAGATGATTTATGATTTCATATTTGGATTCATCTTTTCATTGTTCAATATTTTTTAGGAAAACTAGAACTTTTAAAAATTGAAAATGTTTATGTTTAAACTTCTCAGGTGTTCAAGAACTTCTTGAAACCTTTGCCTGTCCCTTTGTGAGGCAGGAGTATTATTATCTTAGTACGTTTACTATATAATCATATGATAATGGAAAGCTATATTAAAAACAGCTATGACTCCCTTGTTTTCAGGTATTTTTGAAAATGGGACTTACACTTTAGAGAATTTGGGGTTGCTGAATCCAAATCCGAAATCAGAAATCTTCTATCTATATTTTTAAGGAAGTTAGACTTTGAGAAAAAGTGATGAGTCATACTTTGAGCAAATGTCAGCGTAGTTGTTGGATCTGTCGGCTTATTTGTAAGATCCTCATGTGAAAGTACAGGATAGCTGCAAAATATGAAATATGATCTTCAGTAATATGATCTTCCAGGAGCGAGGACTCTGCCATGTGAAACTGGCCTGACTGGTCTGTGTTTTGAAAAAATGATTGGTGCCGGCAGAAATGAAATATGAGTGAGCAACAATTCATTCTCAGCGGTAGTGCTGAGAAAGCATAATGTTTTCTCACTCTCTCCCTACTCAGACACAAAAACCCTGACCAACCTCACAATGCTTAAAAACCAGTTGCTATTTCCCAAGTACACAACTTTTCTGCTACAAACGCCACTAACTAGCCTGAGTAATAATTCAATTTCCATAAAGCTCCGACAGATCTCGCTAGCAAAGTTTGCAACCAGAAATTACCATTGCATGGAATGTCTCCTATATTATTCTTGTCTCTGGCAATACTGAGCACAACTATGACTCAATTGTGACAAACTGACTGAAAATAAACTTATTTTGAATGGAGCATGCATTACCAAGAATTGTTGGATTTCAACTCAAACATCAATCTTGCTGACATTCGTAGGTTGGTATTTACTATATATATATATCATTTCAAAAGATATATTGTTCCAATTAGATCGATCATAATAATAATAATCAGAGGAAACAGAAATACAAAGTATAAATGAAGTCAACTATGAGAACATAAAAAATCATGGGAAACTACTCAGACCTCTACTATTATTATTGAATAACAGTTCTTAGAATTTAATAATAGTACAATTATTGCTGGACTATTACTTTCACCTCAATGCAATAACAAAATATGTTATTGTATTAAGATTAGCTCCAAAGCATAGGACAGTTTTTTTAATGAAACTTTGAAAAAACATTCGAAGAATATTGAGAACTGTATACATAAGTAGTATAAAAAGGCCGGTCCTGGGACACAAGTGTCCCAGAACCGGCCTTCACCTCAAGGTCATCCAAGTTGACCAAACCTAACCTCAAGGTCATCCAGGTCAACCAAACCTAACCTCAAGGTCATCTAGGTCAACCAAACCTAACCTCAAGGTCATCTAGGTCAACCAAAACTAACCTCAAGGTCATCTAGGTCAACAAAACCTAACCTCAAGGTCATATGGGTCAACCAAACCTAACCTCAAGGTCATCTAGGTCAACCAAACCTAACCTCAAGGTCATCCACGTCATCCAAACCTAACCTCAAGGTCATCCACGTCATCCAAACCTAACCTCAAGGTCATCCACGTCATCCAAACCTAACTTCGAGGTCAAAAAAAAAAAAAAAATAAAAAAAATAGAATAAAAAAAAACACATAAAATCAGGAATGAATGGAGAAAAAAAGATTTCAAAAAAATTTGAAAAGAAAAATAAAACAAATAAAAATTAAAAAAAATAAATAAAAAAAATAAAAAAAAAAAAAACATAAAATCGGGAATAAATGGGAAAAAAAATGGGACATTGTGTCTTGTGCAGTCGTGCCACCAGTACGTGTGTGGATGATTTTCGTGTAGTAATGAGATCACACCAGATGAATATGTCCATGGTAGACCTACCAGATCAAGATGTACATGGGAGACTCTAGATTGACATGGCCATGCTGCTCTAAAGATCAAAATGGCATTGAAGATAGATATTTTCAACAACTCCCACTCCATGTTCAGACATGACATATGGACATTCTCAATGACCCTCACTCCTCCTGTCATATGGACCATCATGTCTGTATGGCATAATTGGGTTGTCCACTCAGTGGTCAGTCAGTCAGTTCAATTACTGATCAGTCACTGTTCAGTTACTGATCAGTCACTGATCAGTCACTGTTCAGTCACTGTTGAGTTACTGTTCAGTCACTGATCAGTCAGTTTTTAATTTTTTTTCAATCATTATTTTTTTTCTCCATTTATTCCTGATTTTATGTGTTTTTTTTCTATTTTTTTTATTTTTATTTTTATTTATTTAAAAAAAAAAATTTTTAATTTTTTTAAATTTTTTTTTCTTGACCTTGAGGTTAGGTTTGGTTGACTTGGATGACCTTGAGGTCAGGTTTGGATGCCGTGGATGACCTTGAGGTTAGGTTTGGATGACGTGGATGACCTTGAGTTTAGGTTTGGTTGACCTGGATGACCTTGAGGTTAGGTTTGGTTGACCTAGATGACCTTGAGGTTGAGTTTGGTTGACCTAGATGACCTTGAGGTTAGGTTTGGTTGACCTAGATGACCTTGAGGTTAGGTTTGGTTGACCTAGATGACCTTGAGGTTAGGTTTGGTTGACCTAGATGACCTTGAGGTTAGGTTTGGTTGACCTAGATGACCTTGAGGTTAGGTTTGGTTGACCTGGATGACCTTGAGGTTAGGTTTGGTCAACTCAGGTGACCTTGAGGTGGAGGCCGGTTCTGGGACACTTGTGTCCCAGGACCGGCCTTTTTATACTACTTACATAGAATGTCTTAATATCCAATAGAGCCAGAACTTCTACTAATAAAACAGGTCGATTGTATTACACATTGACAAATAATCTGATAATGAGTTTCCTCCAGATTTATATTTCATAAATGATTAAATGAGGCTCCATCAATTACTGTTATACATTTTTTTCAATTCAACATGAAACACTGAATCTAATAGTTATCAAATCACCATTTGATCTATTCATATAATTAGTCCATAATTAAAAATTCGAGTCAAATGAAATTCTTCTTTACAGTATCGTTTCTGAATAAATTGTAACTTATTGGAAATTGGGTATTCAGAAAAACTATTTCATGCTTTTTTCCATTTGATTTTGACTACTTGCTAGACAGCCATTTATTTCTGAGTACGAAATTCATAAACTCAAATAATAAATGAATCACGAGGAAAACACAAACCCCCATAATTTATTCAATTCCTTGTCTGCAGCTCAGATAGAAATCGTCATTTGCGTATACAAGCGCTTTCTACCGGTATAATTATGTTGATACTGCACATTAGGCAAAACAATAACCGGTAAGAATGTTCTCTCTGATTCCTTCTACTTTGTGCCACCTTCCTATTCAAAAAGATGAAGTTACATTCAAAATCAAAGACCTTAAAGAGATCCACAATGCCTATGCCTTCCCAATAATAGCTCTTACTTGAAATTGAAGGCCGCCATTGGGGTATTTTAGCACGAGATATTATATCTATATATATAGATATAATACGATAGATCACAAAGGCATTGGTATGTAATAATCTTATGGGTTGCCCCCTCAATGGCGGATTTCAATTCCAAGTACGACAATAGCGCTGTATGTGAGTCTATGCATCTTTAAGGTCTTTGTTCAAAATGGAAGATCCAAGATGGCGGACCAGATTTTTGAAGTCATAGTAAAGTCTTATTTTTAATTTTAGTAGGATCCCCAATCACACTCACCGTCAAATAACCTTTGTGTATGAGATATTAAGACGTTCTCGGACTTTCCACCCACTCCTGTATAAATATGTAGGTTTGGTTTTGTTATCATTATTAACCAGTGCCATATGCTGAAGTCACAAAAACGAATAGCAACTACTGTGATTCAGCTATTACAGCCTACAGCAGTGGTTATTATCAGACCCAAAGAACCAGGCCAAATAGTATGTAGTCTGTCACCTGGTCATATGGGACATATATATATGTATCATATCGTTGCTCCAATGGTAAAGTTGCGTAACTGTAAAAACCAAATTTTTCAGTAGAAGAGAAAACAACTTTGATCGGTCCTGGCAAATCAGGGTTTCACTAGTTTCACCCACTAACTGTTGCATTCTTATTCATTTCTAAGCATTTTAACATGTGATCTGAGAGATTAATTTATTTTTCAATTTAGGCTAAAAAAAAAACACTTACACAGTTTTACCATGGTGGAAAATGAGATTCAAGCATATTTTATTATATGCTGTAAAGTTGCGTATCTTCCAATTCCCTTTTTTACTCATAGTTTTTAACAACTAAGAAGAGTTAAAAAACTTCAACAAAGTTTTAGATTGACTAAATCAACAGTTTATTGTATCTTATGAATAATACCATAATTGAAAAAGGGAAAAAATATAACGCTTACTTAATTTTAAGAATACAATAATAGTAGAATAATAAGAGTTGTAATTGTAATAATAAGAGTAATAGTAATTGTATTAATAATAGTTATCAGGGTATGACTTTTATAATCATTAATTTATTAGGCTTCACTAATACAAAAATACTTGTTCATAATAATTATTCATCATTATGACTGTATGTCATAATAATCATCATTTCTTCTGATAAGAATAATTGGTAAACAATACATAGGTACTATCAAACTATAAGCATGAAACTATCTTCAACATAAATAACTAAATGTTCCACAAAGTTGAGAATTTAAAAATAAAAAGTAATATGAAGCTCTATTCATAATCTGGTTTATCAGACAGGAGCTGTACATGTTTTTATAACTATGATAATAATTATTATGAACCTTTGAAATAACCTGTCATTACACAGTTACAACATAAAAGTGAAACCACAGCATATGAATGGAAAATTATTAACTGAATGTTCAAAGTTTGAACACCTATTCATATTCTGATTCATCAGATGCATTAGGTTCTGGTAGTGCATCAAGCACAGAAGCTGCAACAGGTAAATTGTTGTAATAATAATGATGGCTTTTTGGGATAACCTGATCATTACAAAGTTTCTTGAAGTCCTTCATTTTTGCAGCAGAAATACCCAACCTACTTTCATACGCTTGTATGGGATGAAAGTCCATTGAACGTCCTCTTTTTTGTTTCAGAGAGAATATTTTAAATTCAACCTCATCATATCCTGTCTTGATAAAAATGCTTTTAGGCTCTTCTTTCCTGTATTGCAGCCAAACGGCACTACGGAAAGGGAGGTTTTTGAAAGGCAGGTTTTCAGACTGGAAGATGTTTTTATTTTGATTAAAATTAATGAAATCATCATGAAGTAATGTAGTGACATTGAAGGGTTGAGGTTTAGAGCGTGCTGCTCTTATTAGTTGTTTCCAACCAAGAGGAGTAAATACTGGAACATGCTTAGACTTTTGTTCGATTTTGGAATGTATGGAATCGCATTCCATTTGACTATGACCGGGTTCAAAAAACCTATGGTCAATTAATGAATTGACTGGTGATTTTTCACTACATTGAGGCACATGCAAGCAAAAGTTGTGTTCTTCTGTTGCCCTGAACAGCTATCAGACATCATTCTCACATGTTCTGTATTAGTCTTTGCCATTAAAAACTTGTAAATGATGGTCGAAATTTCTATACTTCTTTTGCCCTCTGTTTCGTCCCACATGTAGCATTCAACTTCTTGACTTCCCAAATTGTAGATTGTCAAGTTATAAACAGCAAGTTTTCATACATAGTAGAATGGCCCAGCAGCGCCTTTAGGAGTGTTGAGAACTGCCTGTAGATCGAAGTTAAAAGCAATTACTTTGGGATTTTTCCTTACAGCTTCTTTATCCTCATCTCGCCAATTTCGAGCAGCCTCCTTGCGTTTTAAATGTTGAAGGTAGGATTCTTCATCACCTGTCTCATCAACCCTTCCCTCATACACAGAACACATTTTGCACAAATCTTTTTTAGGCTTATGAAAATTAAGTTTGTATTCTCTGAAAATCCTCCTATACATTTCAAGCCCATATGCTTTTCTCCCAGACTCTATAGAACGTGTCAACCAACTAAATTTTCCCACAGTAAAAGTGTGTATGTAAGATACGCAAACTTACTGTGGCAGAACTCAGTTCTTGTGTAGTTAGGTAAAAAAACAAACAGCTGTATCTTGGTAGCGATGAGAGATACACTTACGCAACTTTACCACAACATGCTTTGATGATGCAAGAATATCACAAGCACTTAAGTCAAAATTGACGAAATTTTCAGATACGCAACTTTACCATTGAACGACGATATATTTATCTCATTGATCAGGATTTTAGAGTTTTTAAATTGAAAGTTCAATGAACAGTATTTTGTCTTTGAACAATCTTTGTTATTGACAGAAAGATAGTTTATTCATATATAAATATATGATTCATATACAGTTATGTCCCATATGACCAGGTGACAAGTCCGGGCACAAAAAGGCAATCCGTGGTCATTTTTGGGTAACAGCATAGCTACCTCTAATACAAGGCCCTGGCATTGTATTAGAGAATGGCCTAGAATCTAAACATGATTGGTGAAGAATATTTAAAAAAATTACCTGCTGATTCTATGCCTACACTGCGACGTTGCAATATCGTAGGCCAGGGCCTTGTATTAGAGGTGGTGGCTATGGTAACAGCCGTGAAAGATGTCTCAATTTCTTCGCTAGAGTATTATGAGGTAAACAATGATAATATGTCGAAATCACAGACAACACATCGAAAACAAGATAGCCGCCAAAATTTTCAAGGTTTTCTTTTATTGCAGGCATTTTGATAACCGTTCAAAATTTACTACAATTTATTATTGAACAAAAATATTCGAAAATCTTTGCTTTAAAATTTTTATCCAATAAATTTTCCCTCTAAAGCTCATATTTTATTATTCACAACCTCTCAAACCCCTACAAGAACTTTTCCCCCATTTTCTCAAATTCCATTACAACTTTCTGTGCAAATAATATAGAAGAATATCAAATCTATGAAATTGAGATCGTTTTTTCTCAGCTTTAAAATGATATATCTTCACGAGCTGTACCAGTATGTCAATAAATGTGTTCTCCAGCGCCCTCCAAAGAAAACCTTGCAAGATCTCTGGTGCGTTTCCCATAGGCTTAAGGTAACAAGCTAGAACTATAAAATATATTTTTCCATCGAAATCTCTTCATTAGAGCAAGCTTGATAAGAAAATTGATGATGGGAACAACAAAAATAGTCATCGTCATTGAAAAATTCAAGATGGTGGCTATAATTGACAGAATTTTTATATTCATTGCTATTGAGTTAAAAGTGGGAGATATCGGATTGATTCTACCACTAGAGTGTTTAGAGTTGCCCAAACTATTCAATTGTAATTTTTCAAGTAGTCTAGAGTAGCTTATAATAGTATGCCGGTACTATTATTACATGTAACATCAAATCGTATTTTTCTATGTTTTCCAGATACGCTGTTTAGACCTGGCTTACAGAAATTGGAAGGTACAATCATATTCACATTAAAGGCGAAGGATCCTATTTCGAATATAATTTCTAATCCAGTGGCACAGTCTATCACTTTTGTTGATAATGACATACCTGAGCTGGCAATCGAGTAAGCTACTCTATTCTAGATCATTTTGAAGGTTTCTGATATAATATTGTCTAATCTGATAATTCATATAATTTAATAAATCATTTGCAGAGAATAATCATATGAATTGAATAGTGTGTTCCTCCACCGTTCCACCCTTGGAAGAACATAGTTTTACTGCAAGAACACCACTGAAACTGAATTCAAAACATTCCTCTTAATTGGAATTACAGTATATTATTTTCAATAATATATTTTCTCTATCTGACTTCTCTAAAAAGGTACTTGTCCTCATTACATGGCTCAATGAGTCACTATTTATGAAGTGGTAAGAATATTTTTAAAAGTTAAACTTGACCCACTTTTAAGTTCTATATTATGCTTTTTGCTTAAAGTTTCCAATTTTCTAAGTGAATGTTGATTATATTAAATATAAAATGAATGCCCTTATGAAAAAATAGCACTTTGTATTTGGTTTTATCAAGCTCGGTCAAAACATTTGAACATGGTCAAACCAGGTATGCTTTACAACAGTACACTGAAATTATCAATACCCAACTTAGTAATTATATAGCCATAGAAATAATTATATGTTTCAGAGCACTTGTTGTGAACCGTGCCTGATTTGGCCAAATTCAAATGTCCTGATCGAGCCGGGGAACAAATGTTATTCTAAAGTCAATACCTGGTGAAACTTGATGGAATCAAATTAAGTGCAAATAGGTAGGTGGTTTTTTTAACTAGGCTACTTTTATTTCTCTGTTTCCAACTAAAATTTTGAAGAAATCATTATATTCATAGGTTATAGGTTATTTTCATATTGGAACTCATTATACAGAGTGTTTACCAACTGCCTACCAACACTCTAGGGCATTGTTCCAATTTAACAAACATATCTAAATATCAAATTTAAATTGTCCGGAAGTCTTCAGTTACTCACACAGCGGTCATTTTGCTTTTTTCACTTATTATTTTTTTCTAAATAATGATTAAACATACGAAATTGAAACTTTGTACTATTAGAATTTCCTATTCCACCCTCTAGGTTTCCTAATAATTGCGAAGTATTGCTACAACGCGGACTAGCTACAGTCGGATATGGGTCGGGGTCAGTAGCCGTACTGACAGGTGGAGTTACCGGACCTACACTTCTCCCTCTATCCTGATTCTTTACCCTCTGCTTCTTTCGCGAGATTTTTAATTTCAGGGGAAGAGTGTTTGTCCGTGCTGTTGCTGGCTGATTCGGCCCTCGGCCTTTGGAATACGGGGTGGGTGTTAAGGGAGATTAAGATAACCCTATACAAGGAGACGGATCTGACTATCAGATCCCTACCAATAATTCTATTTATAAAGGTAGTACGCAATCTGAACCAACTGCGAATTGACGGCGAGCAAGCTGCACCTGCAAGCCCGGGATGTGGTTTTTCTATGGGGTTTAAGGTGAGGGCTATGGAGTAACGGTATGGCGGAACTATGGAGTTGTTAGTGATATTTAAGATATCGTCGAATAGAGCACGGTATAGGGTGTAAGCTATAGAGAGTAGGGTGCAGGGTATGAGGTATACGGTATAGGGTATAGGGAACAGAGAATCAATAATAAGATTATTATTCTCTACAGCAAATAAATATCTGCTCAATAATCCGCAATCTGAGAATTGCGCTCTAGCTCTCAGCAAGCTGGACCTGCTAGCTAAATACAGTATATCAATTTCAATTATGTGGTAATTAAAATTTAGAGAAAAAGGTTTGAGGTTTGGGATTTCTGAGTCGCGAGCCTGCAGCTGCGAAAGGATTTTCAGCAATTCTGAAACTGCTAAACAGGATTCCCGCGCTAATCTGATGACTGCGCGCCGGTTATTAAGGGCCAATCTGTGACTGCCCTTAAGGGTATGGGAATCACTCTCAATCGTCCGAAACGCTTTTAAATTAATAGTCAGTATGTCGACTATTATGAGAGGATAGAAAAGATTTTTCACAGACACAGTCTGTAGTATAACATCGGGAAGACAACAGTCTGTCGTTGTCAGGGTAGGAAAGGATCTTTCCAGGATTTTCCACAAGGAAAATATCGAGTCAGAGACTCCTAATTCAGGAAAAGATTTCAATAGACTTTTCCAAGTAATTGCCAGTCTAAGGACTACC
>NC_052510.1:34559028-34590357 GCF_014356525.2 Nilaparvata lugens
CGAGCAAAGTGTCCTTCTTCTTTGCATTCCCAGCATTCACGATTTGCTTTGCCAGGTTTCCTGTCTCGATCCCTCGGTGTTCTCCTCTCTTGAACAGCTGCTTTTTCATTTCTTCTCCATTGAGAATTTTGTTGTGGCTGCCTACGTGGTTGATTGAATTAAGGGCTCCTCATAGGTGATCTGCAACGCTTCTTCTCCACAGTTTTCCATTCAGAGTATCTTGGGCGATTATCTTCCCTTTCAGCCTCCTCATTTTTGACTAGGTTGACAGCTTCCTCAAGGCACTTCGGTTTGGCAATCTTCACTGCAGTTCTTACTCGTTCTGGTAGCGCTTGAAGCAATATTTCAGAAGCTAATTCATCATAAATCTTATTCCGCCACTTACTTTCATCCTGGTCCACACTTGAATCCAATACTCGCGTTTTCAATGATTTCACTTCATAAGCGAAACGTTTTGCAAATTCGGAAATCGATTTACCATTTTCGCGACATATTTCCAATACTCTTAGTGCACTTGTAGTTACTGATTTCCGAGCGCCTGCGAAATGGTCTTTGAGAGCTTGACGCACGTCCACCCATCACCTCTAAAGGTGATGCAAAGATGGCTCACACCTTTTAAGGTGGTGCCATGAAGGGCTCTGACACCCCCCCCCCCCACCAAAGTAGGAGTGGGATGTCACAAAGTAAAATTGTGACGAGAAAATAATTAATAATATTATTGAAAGATGGTCGGCTATCGGCAAAGCTAGCTGACTGCGGAGATAAGGAGGGCACCAATGGCGCACCATCCGCACATCAAGATGAGTCATAACGCCTCTGGCGGCGGCGAAACTCCATCCTCTCTACTTTGAGAGAGTATATAAACGCCAGGCGAGCCCCAGACCACAGCATTCCGCTCCCAACCTTCCTCTCCTGTACAGCGGCCAGTTGGCTGCAGTACGTCCCTGACCTCCTGTCCTGGTACAGGGGCCTGTTGGCTGCCGTACTTCCCTATCCTTCCATCTCCCCAGGCCACAGCGGACCGTCGTCTGCCGTCCCTTTCCTTCCATCTCCCCAGGGCACAGCGGACCGTTGTCTGACATCCCTATCCTTCCATCGCCCAGGGCACAGCGGACCATCATCTGCTGTCCCTATCCTTCCATCTCCCCAGGGCACAGCGGACCATCGTCTGCCATCCCTATCCTTCCATCTCCCCAGGGCACAGCAGCCCGTTGGCTGCCATGCCTATCCTTCTATCCTCTCCAGGCACAGCCCGTTGGCTACCGTCCCTCCTGTCTATCCTTCCTCTTCCTACTATACTGGAGCGGTACCGAGGCCATAAGGCCAATACAAAATTACATCAAAGTGGTGTCATCAGAGAAGAGAGCGAACTTCACGCCGTCAGAAGCACCAGGAGGTGCTGTCCATGCCAGCTGAGGCACAAAGAAGAAAGAAGAGGAACTACGGCTTGCCTCCTTTCCCTGCCCACATTACGACTGAGCTAAGTCATTCAGGAGCAACACCTGGGTATCAATCACCCACCTCTGAAGCTACTCAGGGTGTACATGATAGATTGGCACCCAACGTGGGGAACGAGGCAACAAAGTAAGAAGTTGGAGACTGTCATTCGATGGCAAATCAGATGCTCCCAGCTTCTTTGAAAGGCTAGACGAGCTACAACAAGCCTATGGGCTCACTGGCAACCAACTACTAGTCGCACTACCTGAATTACTAGTTGGTAAAGCTATTCTATGGATGCGAAATCGTCGTGACCAGTGGAATTCATGGGACAATTTTGTGACAGATTTCAGATCACGCTACTACCCACTTACCTATGAGGAGGACCTCGAGAATCTAAATTCAGGCAAGGAAACAAAGGGAAGGTGAATCGTTTGACGAATTTCTCAAAGATGTACTGACACTCTTGAGGCGTCAAGGAGGTTTCACAGACGAAAAATAAATTACAGAGAGTGTATAAGAATCTCCTCCAACGGTACAAATTGTATATTCGGCCATCGGATGTTCATAGTATCGATGAGTTGGAAAAATTCGCAAAAGAGTATGAACAGATCAAAGCAGAGGAGAAACAGAATAGACAGAACTCAAGAGTTCACAATACTGAGGACACAAAAACGATTACTGGACTCAAGGTTGGGACAGTGATAACCCCTAGAAGTAATAGACCCTCTCTTAGCGAGTCTGAACCCATGTGTTGGCAATACAAGAAATAATATGAATGAATATTTAAATTTTCATTTTATTTTGATTTCACACATATCTATTATCATATTGGATATAATTTCTCAAAAGTTCACGACAAACTGAAGATTCAAGAAAGATTAACATTCTCATACTAAACATGATCATTATGATAATGAATGAATGATTAATTCAATTTCCAACATGAAAAACTAAGAAATTCCACAAATATTTCTTGGAAATTAACTGACAACTATATCAAGTAAGCGTGGCAAGTGTGCAATTAATAATATAATTTAGCCTGCAGCACATCACAATAAATTAATTTGAGATAAAAACAATAGAACATAAACAAATATAAATATTATCATTATTCTATCCTAATATATTTCTTGAAACCCAAGTTTCATTTATTTCAAACAGTCATTTCTTAGTTTCCTTGCAGAATGAGATGAAGTTTGTAATTTTGACCATAATTAGTATATTATGATGAGAATTATCAATTATTAAGACTTGAGAATTGAAAAATCGTGTTCAGCAACTGAAAATACATAGGATTGCATTCCTGAAATACATAATTTGATTGCATACACTAGTAGGAGCAATGCAATAGACAGGCCATTACGCACATTAATCATGGGGGAGGACCACGCCGCAGCGTAACAGTTCTACTTATCCCCCTCCCACCGCCGCATCTATGATTGTAACTCCCAAACTATATATATCAACAGATTCAGGAAGAAACGGCCTACAACCTTATTGGGAGCCTCTTCCTCTAAGTCGGCTAATGACTTGAATATTCGAGAAATAACAAAAAGTCCATGATAAAAAAATACATTTTTCGAGATATTTTATTTTTTTATGGAAAAACTATGTGGTTTATCGCAAAAAAGTAGAGGACCACATTGAAAGCCAGTTATGTGTACATAATGTTGGGAAACAATTAAAAGGTTGTCTGCCATCCCTATCCTTCCATCTCCACAGGGCACAGCGGACCTTCATCTGCTGTCCCTATCCTTCCATCTTCCCAGGGCACAGCGAACCGTCGTCTGCCATCCCAATCCTTCCATCTCCCCAGGGCACAGCAACCGTTGGCTGCCATCCCTATCCTTCTATCCTCTCTGGGCATAGTGGCCCGTTGGCTGCCATCCCTCCTGTCTATCCTTCCTCTTCCTACTATACTGGAGCAGTACCGAGGCCATAAGGCCAATACAAAATTACATCAAAGTGGTGTCATCAGAGAAGAAAGCGACCTTCACGCTGTCAGAAGCACCAGGAGGTGCTGTCCACGCCAGCTGAGGCACAAAGAAGGAAGAAGAGGAACTTAGGCTTGCCTCCTTTCCCCGCCCACATTACGACTGAGCTAAGTCATCCAGGAGCAACACCTGGGTATTAATCACCCACCTCTGAAGCTACTCAGGGTGTATGTGATGGATTGGCGCCCAACATGGGGCACAAGGCAACAAAGTAAGAGGCTGGAGACTGTCATTCGATGGCCAATCAGATGCTACCAGCTTCATGAGGCGTCGAGGAGGTTTCACAGAAGAAAATAAATTACAGAGAGAGTATAAGAATCTCCTCCCACAGTACAAATTGTATATTCAGCCATTGGATGTTCATAGTATTGATGAGTTAGAAAAATTCGCAAAAGAGTATGAACAGATCAAAGCAGAGGAGAAACAGAATAGACAGAACTCAAGAGTTCACAAGACTGAGGACACAAAAACGATTACAGGACCCAAGGTCGAGACTGTGATAACCCCTAGAAGTAACGGACCCTCTCTTGGCGAGTCTGAACCCATGTGTTGGCAATACAAGAAACAGGGGCACTGGAGATCACACTGTCCCGAAATCCTGCCATGTAAAAGATGTGGGAAGAGAGCACTCAAATGTGTCTGTGATATGCAAAAGGAGAATAAAACTCTGAACAAGACAGCAGTGATGCAAAAAGCACACAGGATTCCTGTGATTAAAGAGTCATCAAGGGACAACAGACTATTCATTACCATGACAATTGGTGGTAAAAAGTGTCAGGCATTGCTAGATAGTGGCACTGAAGCTAATTATATGAGTAATGAGGTTTATTTATATGAGTGATGAGGTTTATGAAGTTCTCCAAAAAATAGGGATGATAAGAAAGGTACCAACTCATCACCACGCAATATTAGCTGATGGACGATCTACCCCATTAAATGGGAAGCTGACAACTAATGTAACTATAGAACAAATCACAGTTCCACTAGCAGCGTCTATAATAGAAGGACTTGGACGAGAGTTGCTATTAAGCATGGAATTCATGCGTGAAATAGAGTGAATATTCACACATCCATGAGAGAGGTAGAGTGGGATCCTCCCCAATTGAATCCTCCAAGTCAGCGAATTATGTTGCGATCACTCTTATTGGGGACTGAGACAACATCAGTCCCAACAATAGCAGCTGTAGACTCCAAAACTCAGGAGAACGAGAATTGCAACAGAAGGATGTACAAGCAGGTTGTTTGGAATGGAGTCAAACTCAATGACTTGATTGATGCCAGGGCGGAATTGTCATATATTCCAGAACAAGCATCTTCGGGCAACATAATGATGGATCACAGGAATGAGATGAATGACTCTGAACGGTGGGCCACAATTCATGCCCCAGCCACCAACACAAGTGGTAACTCCGAGAGTGATGTGGAAAAGTTGATACCACCCCCCATTGTCATGGATGTGGAAGAGTCAATACCAACCCCTACTGTCATGGATGTGGAGGAGTCAATACCACCATCAACGGATATGGATGTAGAAGAGCCAACACAGTCTTTGACCATCAAGGGAGTAGTCCCACCGTCCCAGGAACCCACACCAGGCCTCTCTCGAAATAAGGATCCGGTGCTGTGTCACTGCAACACAACACCAAGAAAGCTCAGACGAGCAGGTCGACCACGTATGGAAGTCCAGTTACCAGATGGACAGTGTAAATATGTACCTGTGGACCAGGTATAGATGACGCTCATAGTGAGTGTGGCATACACCTCTAAAGGTGATGCCTGGGAGGTGTACACCTCTTGAGGTGATGCCTAGATGGCTCACGCCTTTTGAGGTGGTGCCATGAAGGGCTCCGACACCCCCCCTCCCCAAAGTAGGAGTGGGGTGTCACAAAGTAAAATTGTGATGAGAAAATAATTAATAATATTATTGAAAGATGCTTGGCTCTCAGCAAAGCTAGCTGACTGCGGAGATAAGGAGGGTACCAATGGCGCACCATCTACCGCACATCGAGATGAGTCATACCGCCTCTGGCGGCAGCGAAACTCCATCCTCTCTACTTTGGGAGAGTATATAAACGCCAGGCGAGCCCCAGACCACAGCATTCCGCTCCCAACCTTCCTCTACTGTACAGCGGCCAGTTGGCTGCAGTACATCCCTGACCTCCTGTCCTGGTACAGCGGCCTGTTGGCTGCTGTACATCCCTATCCTTCCATCTCCCCAGGCCACAGCGGACCGTCGTCTGCTGTCCCTATCCTTCCATCTCCCCAGGGCACAGCGGACCGTCATCTGCCATCCTTATCCCTCCATCTCCCCAGGGCACAGCAGCCCGTTGGCTGCCATGCCTATCCTTCTATCCTCTCCGGGCACAGCGGCCTGTTGGCTGCCTTCCCTCCTGTCTATCCTTACTCTTCCTACTATACTGGAGCGGTACCGAGGCCATAAGGCCAATACAAAATCACATCAAAGTGGTATCATCAGAGAAGAGAGCGACCTTCACGCCATCAGAAGCACCAGGAGGTGCTGTCCACGCCAGCTGAGGCACAAAGAAGAAAGAAGAGGAACTACGGCTTGCCTCCTTTCCCCGCTCACATTACGACTGAGCTAAGTCATCCAGTAGCAACACCTGGGTATCAATCACCCACCTCTGAAGCTACTCAGGGTGTACATGATAGATTGGCGCCCAATGTGGGGCACGAGGCAACAAAGTAAGAAGCTGGAGACTGTCATTCGACGGCCAATCAGATGCTCCCAGCTTCTTAGAAAGGCTAGATGAGCTACAACAAGCCTATGGGCTCACTGGCAACCAACTACTAGTCGCACTACCTGAATTACTAGTTGGTAGAGCTACTCTATGAATGCATTATCATCGTGACCAGTGGAAATCATGGGACAATTTTGTGACAGATTTCAGATCATGCTACTACCCACTTACCTATGAGGAGGACCTCGAGAATCTAATTCAGGCAAGGAAGCAAAGGGAAGGTGAATCGTTTGACGAATTTCTCAAAGATGTACTGACACTCATGAGGCGTCAAGGAGGTTTCACAGATGAAAATAAATTACAGAGAGTGTATAAGAATCTCCTCCCACAGTAAAAATTGTATATTCGGCCATCGGATGTTCATAGTATTGACAAGTTAGAAAAATTGGCAAAAGAGTATGAACAGATCAAAGCAGAGGAGAAACAGAATAGACAGAACTCGAGAGTTCACAAGACTGAGGACACAAAAACGATTACTGGACCCAAGGTCGGGACAGTGATAACCCCTAGAAGTAACAGACCCTCTCTTAGTGAGTCTGAACCCATGTGTTGTCAATACAAGAAATAATATGAATGAATATTTAAATTTTCATTTCATTTTGATTCGACACATATCTATTATCATATTGGATATAATTTCTCAAAAGTTCATGACAAACTGAAGATTCAAGAAAGATTAAGATTCTCATACTAAACATAATCATTATGATAATAAATGAATGATTTATTCAATTTCCAACATGAAAAACTAAGAAATTCCACAAATATTTCTTGGAAATTAACTGACAACTATATCAAGTAAGCATGGCCAGTGTGCAATTAATAATATAATTTAGCCTGCAGCACATTACAATAAATTAATTTGAGATAAAAACAAAAGAACATAAACACATATAAATATCATCATTATTCTATCCTAAAATATTTCTTGAAACCCAAGTTTCGTTTATTTCAAACAGTCATTTCTTAGTTTCCTTGCAGAATGAGATGAAGTTTGTAATTTTGACCATAATTAGTATATTATGATGAGAATTATCAATTATTAAGACTTGAGAGTTGGAAATTCGTGTTCAGCAACTGAAAATACATAAGATAGCGTTCCTGAAATACATAATTTGATTGCATAGACTAGTAGGAGCAATGCGATAGACAGGCCATTACACACATTAATGTGGGGGAGGACTGCGCCGCAGCGTAACAGTTCTACTTATCCCCCTCCCACCGCCGCATCTATGATCGTAACCCCAAACTATATATATCATCAGATTCAGGAAGAAACAGCCTACAACGTTTATTGGGAGCCTTTTCCTCTAAGTCGGCTAATGACTTGAATATTCGAGAAATAACAAAAAGTCCATAATAAAAAAATACATTTTTTGAGATATTTTATTTTTTTATGGAAAAACTATGTGGTTTATCGCAAAAATGTAGTGGACCACATTGAAAGCCAGTTATGTGTACATAATATTGAGAAAAAATTAAAAGGTTGTCTGCCATCCCTATCCTTCCATCTCCGCAGGGCACAGCGGACCGTCGTCTGCTGTCCCTATCCTTCCATCTCCCCAGGGCACAGTGAACTGTCGTCTGACATACCTATCCTTCCATCTCCCCAGGGCACAGCATCTGTTGGCTACCATCCCTATCCTTCTATCCTCTCTGGGCACAGTGGCCCGTTGGCTGCCATCCCTCCTGTCTATCCTTCCTCTTCCTACTATACTGGAGCAGTACCGATGCCATAAGGCCAATACAAAATTACATCAAAGTGGTGTCATCAGAGAAGAGAGCGACCTTCATGCTGTCAGAAGCACCAGGAGGTGCTGTCCATGCCAGCTGAGGCACAAAGAAGGAAGAAGAGGAACTTCGGCTTGCCTCCTTTCCCCGCCCACATTATGACTGAGCTAAGTCATCCAGGAGCAACACCTGGGTATCAATCACCCACCTCTGAAGCTACTCAGGGTGTACGTGATGGATTGGCGCCCAATGTGGGGCACAAGGCAACAAAGTAAGAGGCTGGAGACTGTCATTCGATGGCCAATCAGATGCTCCCAGCTTCTTAGAAAGGCTAGACGATCTACAACAAGCCTATGGGCTCACTGGCTACCAACTACTAGTCGCGCTACCTGAATTACTTGTTGGTGAAGCTACTCTATGGATGCATAATCATCGTGAATCATCGTGACCAGTGGAAATCATGGATCAATTTTGTGGGTCAAGGAAGCAAAGAGAAGCAATTCAGCTGATAATAATCTCATATTTTTTACAATAAAAGTAGGTAAATAAAATCAATTATGTGGATTCATTATGATTCAATAACACAGGATTATTGAATATGTAATGATAGCAATATACTAGGTATTCTGATAACATTTCAAATCATGTAAGTGTGGGAGTTTCAGAAATGATGCAAAGAAATCTATGAAGAAACATTTATATTAATTGTATTATAATTATGACCATATGATAAGCAAACAGTAAAATATGCTAAATGATTATTATAATATTGTAAATTGAATGATTATTTATTTGAAACGAATTATTTATTTATTCAGCTGATAGCAATATCATATTTTTCAAAATAAAAGTAAGATACCTAAAATAAATTATGTCATCTCATGATGATAACACAGAATTATTAATCATTTGTATTTATTCTTTTTTGAATAAGGATTAATTTGTTCTTCAACTATGTTTCTTTATTTTAGATGCTATAAAGTAGGCCTAAATTTTCAATTAGCATAGAAACTATCACCGTATACCAGGAATATATAACCAAAATTGTTGTTTTATTTTTGGTCAAATAAACTGATCAATATAGAAAAAAGTATTGGAAATGTATATAAAAAACAAAAAGGTTTCTTCAAATTAATTAATAGACTAAAAATGTTCGAGTTACCTGTGAAATGGTATTTCATTTCCTTTTAACATGCCCATTCTTGCATCCAAAAGCAACACAATACATCACCATTTCTCGGTCGTATTTTTATTCAATTCTACATATTTTACGACAAATACATCACAATATTCAAGAGAAAAGGTTGTGATCTAATACTGATAGCCCTAATACTCATTCAAATCCGTTTTTCAACTTTAAAAATGAAAAATCGTACTCAAGAGCTGCAACAACCTGCTTAAATGTATGAGTACGAGAGAGAAGGGAATCCCACACGGTAGGCCTGTCTCACTCACTCCGCCTCACACACTTTTGGCTGTAGCTTAGCATTGGATGGGCTGTTCCAGTTAGTATAGAGTTCACTGTCGCCGTGTAACACATTGAGAGCGCTGAAAGCACACCAACTGTGCTACTTTTATATATACTTATAAAAGGCTAAGCCCCGACAGACTGAAATCACACCACAGCCCAAACTACTGAGCCTAAGAACTTGAAATTTTGCACGATTGTTTATGGTCGCCTGAAAACATCCACTAAGAAAGGATTTTTAGAAATTTGCCCCCCTGATGGAGCTGGGGCCCCCCCAAAATTTTGTACTTTTTAACCGCTCATTGCACAGCAAAGTCATGAGGAACTTTCTTGTTCAGCTACGAAAAAAAATTAGATCTATGCAGAAAAATTTCGATCAGGAGCACAGGGGGGTCCAGGAGAGGGCATTTTTCGAAAATTTTGATGTAAAATCACACTACAGCTCAAACTAATTGTCCTACAGACTTGAAACTTTGCACAAATATTCTTCAAACATGCTAGACGCGCACTAAGAACGGATTTTGAGATATTTTGCCTCTAAGGGTTTCAAAGGATGAAAAAGGATCCTATTAAGTAAGGTTATGAACATGGTAAGGTGAGTGCCATATGGAAATGAGATAATAGGCTATTTATTTATTGACATATGATATTCTAATATATGTTGTAATCATTGGAAATAACAAAATAATATGATAGAAATTCGAAAAAGAACATCTGTTCTATTATTGCTTCCTACCTAATTCCACTCAACCTCAATAATATTGTTCTGATAATTGATAAATATGTTTAATAATATTATTATTATTGATATAATAAAAGTATTGTTTTAATAATTGATTATTATCATTAATATAATAATAGTATTGTTTTGGTAATCAATAAATATTTTTATTTTCACAAACTCTGTATAATTTTTAATGGTGAATGTGAAACAGCTGCATCAAAGAAATTATCTCAAAAACATATGTTTAGGAAAACCATAGTTTTGAACTTCGTTTTCCTGATGCAATGTATAAGCCTACACGTGGCATGTAGATATTATTAATTTCTCAGCTAGAACAGTTTTTTGAGACTGCTAGATAAACGTTTACAACAGTTTTATCAATGCTGTATCGGCAATATGAAAACGCATGCAGTTAATATGTCTTTAAATAAAGGTGTTGATATCTACATGATAATTATTCTCTATCATTTTTATTCAATTAAAATTTCAAAATTATTCAAGCCTTGATAGAATGATTGACTCACTGTACAGTCAGTGGAAAATTTTAATATTGAAATGAGGGGTATTTTGGCAAGCTGAACAAAAACGTAAGGTCCTATGCACCTTTTTGATATTATTTCTTCAAATGAAAAATGAGTTTTGTGGGTTGTCAAAACTCCCCCTGAAAGAGAACTATTCATTTTATCCTATCTTTTAGTAAAATAACAATGATTTCTGCATTGAATAACATCTATCTTGCCAACAAGAATCGAACTCTTTGTGAATTTAGATATGACCTACACTTTAGATTTATATAATTCTATTAATAAATTCATGGAAATTGAAGAACTTTTTCCAGTTAGTTGATGAAATTGATTATCAATTGAGAAAATGATTATAATTTTATCAATAAAGAGTTAGTTGAATGAATTGTCGATGTACTGAGTTTTTGGTCAACAATAATTCAATATTGGTATTTATCCAATCATTATTTTTTTCAGAAGTTATTTCATTTGAATTAGAAAATATTTATAAGCTCCTATCAATTTATCAATCGTAACAATGAATTCTTCAAAACATGAATTTAATCAAATAAAAAATTGCCGATACTTCGCATGTTTTCCATTTATGATGGATAGCCAAAATATTGTGGAGTGAACTGCACGGCGAATTGTAATCATATGTCTGTGAAATGGATTAATAAATAATTATTATTAGGCCCCCCTATTAAAATTTCTGTTCAGAAACCATCCCCAATATTCACACAACATATTCCCAAAGTTTCATGCCGTTATGTCAAGAAGTTTTCAAGTCTACAGAGAACAAACAAACATACAAACAAACTATTTAGCTGATATTAGCATTAAAAATTAGATTCTAATTTTTGAGGTTAGTTTTCGATCTTGAATCATGTTTTCCATTTATGATGGATAGCCAAAATATTGTGGAGTGAACTGCACGGCGAATTGTAACCATATGTCTGTGAAATGGATTAATAAATAATTATTATTAGCCCCCCCTATTAAAATTTCTGTTCAGAAACCATCCCCAATATTCACACAACATATTCCCAAAGTTTCATGCCGTTATGTCAAGAAGTTTTCAAGTCTACAGAGAACAAACAAACATACAAACAAACTATTTAGCTGATATTAGCATTAAAAATTAGATTCTAATTTTTTAGGTTAGTTTTCGATCTTCTTTGACGACACTGTTGACAGAACATTTTTATGGCGCATGCATAATGAATAGTCACCGCTTCAATAACATAACCTCACTTTTTTGCCATTTGTTTAGAATAATAATTTTAATAACATCACTGTCGGATAAATTACAGTGTTGCCGGATTGTGAAACCGATAAAATCTTGGTTAGTTAACCGGAAAACTTAATAGGAATTAAAAACTAACCGATCTTTGTGGAACAGAAATGAATCAGTAAAACTAATGCTGATATGTTAATCGACATTAATTTCCATATTTAACAGACGTACGTGCAACTGGCCCATAGTATTGAAACTTCGTTTTCCTGATGCAATGTTTAGGCCTACATGTGGCATGCATTATTAATTTTTCTGCTAGAACAGCTTTTTGAGACAAAGTGCTAAATAAACGACTACAGTTTCATCAATGCTGTATCGGCAATATGAAAACGCATGCAGTTAATATGTCTTTGAATAAAGGTGTTGTTATTTACATAAAGAAATTATATTCTTCCATTTTTATTTAATTAAAATTTCAAAATTATTCGAGCCCTGATAGAATGACTGACTCACTGTACAGTCAGTCGAAAATTTTAATATTGGAATGAGGGGTATTTTGGCAAGCTGAGCAAAAAAATAAGGTCATATGCACCTTCTCGTTACATCTTCAAATGAAAAATGAGTTTTGTGGGTTGTCAAAACTCCCTCTGAAAGGGAAACTATTCAACTTATTTTATCTTTTAGTAAAATAACAATGACCATCCATCCATCTATCATCTTCTATACTATAATAAAGGAAAGAACTGGATTATACACGTATACAGGTGTAAAGTGGTATAGGAAAATTATGTTTGACGCATCATCACGTCTGAACTACTGGGACTGATTTACTTGAAATGCTGCTCATAAATTCTTAGGGACGATTGCTGAGATCGGGTCTGGCTAACCCCAGCGCAACGTTGGTCTAGCGCAACTTTGGTCTCGGCTAAAAAATCGGTTTGCTGAGATCGAGTTTAGCCATCGGTCATCTCTTGGTCGAGAGCAACTTTGATCCCCAGGTTTAGCCAGACCAACGCTCAAGTTTAGCCAGACCGAGGCGCAACTGGAGGAATCCACGGGGAATTATTGTCGCAATGTTGGCAACAGCCATCTCGAATGCTACTTTGGCTCTCACATGCTGTCTTTGCGTCTTGCTTTTACACTCTCTCACTCACACTCACTCACACTCACTCACTCTCCCCATCATTCGTTTCTTTTTGTTTTTTCTTCTTCCCCTCCCTCCCTCACTCTCTCTCTCTCTCTCACTCTCTCTCTATCTCTCTCTCTCTCTCTAAGAGGTTTTCCTTTAGGATTTATCTAGTGGAATTTGAAATATTGTTTCTAATTGTATAAATAAATAAAGTTAAAAATTCTCTTTTAAACTGTATTTTGATTAAGAGTTTTATTTACTTATATTAATCTTATGTAATCTTAATACATGATATGTAATCTATTTTTTCTGTTCTTATGTAAATTTGTCTTCTTTTGTAAAGGGTTGTGTGGCAGAGAGGACCAGGAGTCCTAATTCCGCCCTAATATAGGCATATAATCAATCAATCAATCAATCAATCTCCCTCTCTCTCTCTCAAGCATAATATGCCTTTATTAGGGCATATTGAAGAAAAAATCAATCAATCTCATTCTCTCTCTCTCTTTCCCCCACTTACTCCCATTCTCTCTCTATTTCAGTCTCGATCCTCTCTTGACCGTCGTTATAATGATCATCTGTGATTTTATAATCTTCTGAACTCTTTCGAATGTTGTTACAGTGAACACATGAACAAATCCTCACCTTTTTGGTGTTCATTTGGAATTCATTTTCATTTATTTCGAAAATGTAGTTTTTTTCTAGCGTATTGTCCAGCTAGGAATTTAATTTAATATTTTTCCATTACTAAACAAATAATAGCTATTGCTGCAAAACTATGTATAATGCGACATGATGCTGCAGTACTCAGATAAATCGCCAGTCTCTATGTAGACTACCATCAGCAAAAAATCTGAGAGCAATCAGCACTTCTCTTCAGTTTTAAATTCTGATACCGTACTCGCCGACTTGATGTATTGGTTCATAATAATCCAAATATTCTAGATAATCCATTATTTACTTCATCCACTCACAAAATCAATTCCACAGAAAGGATCACGCAAACAAAGGGTCGCTCATCACCATCTGGACTCAACTTAATAGTTCAATTATGCAATGCACACTATTTCTGCATCCCGTGATGATGAAAGCAAACGCAGCTGCCTCCAATTAGCAACAATCAACCCCACATAGATATCATCTCACACTTTCGTACAATTACAACGTGTTTAATACAGTTCTCCTTCATTACTGATGTAGGCGCAGTTCCATATTATGTTCAAATCAATTATACGGGTAGATAGCATCGATACTATCGTAGCCTAGATTCGTAGAAGGTAATCGACCACTGATAGAAATTGAGTCAAAAGAATTGACTTCCAATTTATATATTTTCAGACATTGTTTAAACAAAAAAATATATAATATGAGTGTTGAGAGAATATCAGAATGATAATAAAATTATGGGCTACTCAGTGAATGGGCTAGTGCGTACTGCCAGAGACAAATAAATAGGTACAGTAACTTTCAAACAGTATCTTTACTCTATGGAACTGCGTATAGCGAATACTTCAGAAAGATCTTTTTGGAGTAAGTCAGTTTTGTTCTTACAATCTTTAAAAATTGAAAGTTCAATTAAACATGTATGATAATTGTTCATTCAGTTTCATGCATGAATATGAAAAGATCATGTATGTAAAACAGTTCATGTGATTGGAACGTAGTCCCTTATCAATGCTCCAGCACCTTTTTTTAGTATGGTACCCACAAAATGTCCTAGTTATGTTATAATTAAAGAGTAGTTTCCACCGGGGAAAGGAGAATATACAATTCTCCAGTAATATCTGGGAACATGGATATATCCCCCCCCCCCACAGTAAATATATTTTTTTGCACTTTAGTAAAATCATGAAAATCATAGGTTTGTAGACTATAGCTTTGAAACTATTTTTTGAAACAATTGAATGACTAATGAAATTATATTTCCATTCTATTTGTTATATGAACTGAAATAACATAGGCCTATGATATTTTCTATGAAAAATTAAATAATGATCAGCCCACTGAACATAAAGAAATTTCATTATTAGGATGTAGTTTTTCAAGTGGAAATTGCTTGAAATCACACCAAATTGAGGGTATTTTTCTTGAATTTTCCGGGGGAGGCCCCCCGGATCCCTCTTTCGTGCGAGGTAAAGAATTTCCTTGTTGTTTGAAGGTGTTTTCATTTCCACTTTCTTATGTTATAATATTTTAAACATTAGTGGAAAAACATTTTGAATATGACTTATGAGTAATGAAATTATTCAGAATTCAAAGATGAACCCCAATTTGACATTGGTTTTCAATAAAATCAAAAGAATAGCGAGTTAATAGCTTAATCCCGAACTTAAACCTGCCTCCTAGCAGGTCTAAGTTGGAGTCTAAAATCATCATTTTTGCTCCTGAGATTATCTCATTTTAGCCTGATCCCGATCTCAGCAATCCACCGAGATTATCTTTTAAACTCGAGTTGATCTACGCTTGAACTCAGCAATCCACCGAGATTAATTTTTAGCCTAGACTGGATCTCAGCAAACCGATTTTTAGACCACCGGTTTTTCCCTGCGATAATTGCCGGTCGGCTAACTTTTGCGCTCGAGCGTGGTTAATCCCGATCTCAGCAAACCGATTTTTGATCTGTGGCTCAAAAACCGGTTTTTAGCCGAGCGCAAGAGATAATCCCGATCTCAGCAATCGCCCCTAAATCAACCGAGGATTCTTATAGGCCTATTTTCAATTCTTCTGGATTTCATTGGGTCGTTTTAAAATAGACCCTTGCGAAGCACGGGTTACCTGCTAGTGGTTTACTATTATTATTTTAGCTCGTTGATCCAGTGAGAAGACTGGTCATGGATTGAATGAAAATTGAATTGAATTTCCACTTTAAAAAATTGGTAGGAAATGCCCTAGTATATTATTAAACTATTCGATCAACTATCAGTTTGTCTACTTTCAACTCAAGCAATTCTTAAATTCTATTTGCTTCAAAACATAAACCACTAATGAGTTTTCTAAAACAATTCATCTTTTAATTCAATCACAAATTCAAAATAAATATCACAAAAAAAAAATAGAATCAAACAAAAAAAATTAATGTGATTCTTGTCTTTTGTGAATGATGGCCGGCTGTAACTTTGTCTACAGTACACAAATACGAAGCCATAAATTTTCAGGTTAGTAATAATATTAAAAGCATTTGATTGTGCAATTTCTAATGAACTTTTTAAGATGATCTAAATTAAATTGTAAAGAGACATAAATTTCAAAATTGGATACATGATTGAAAGTAAGTAGGCTATACTTGATTCAGTCTAGTTTTTCTACAATAACATCATGTCTTGGTGATGTCAGTGGTCTGTCTTATCTCACTCCGAGAAAGTAGGTACCCAATGATTACTGTTCTGTGAATAATTTGATGAAAAAGCTTTTCCGTATATCTGCTATAATATAGTAAAGTAACTTTCCCTTTTTTTCTTATTAATCAGTATATAATATTGATTTCTTGTTGCTTAAAAGAGTCACTTATTTGAATCAATTGTATAGAATTATGTTAGGTACCCCATAATAATATTATTAATCGTGAACAGCATTGTTATAGGCTAATTAATAACTGCTTCCTGCTTTGACAGTCAATTTAAAGCTTATTTATAATAATATTTAGGTTATGAAGTTGAATAGTTCTAATTATTCTTTTTGAAAAGGTTTACCGGACCTATGCTAACCTTTTTGTGGCTTTTTAAATTTACCTAAGAAATAAAATTAGTCCTATCATGCACTAGATTTTAGGATGATGAAATTTTTTTTATTACCTTATTTATAGTCTTGCTACAATAAATCTCACTTTTCTACCAATAGCTATGTAACCTAAGTAGAACTTCCTTGGCGCATTTAATCCTTTCTTAAATCTATGAATTTAATTCAATTTTTAAATCTTCGACACTTTGTCGTGTATTTGTTACGATTTCTTAAGGCTTTCAACCACGGTCAAACAAGTTTGTGCCAACCACTATCACTCAAATGTTGTTTCAGATATGTCACTATCAATCGATGGTGACAATCGTTTACAAAGAGGCTCAATCAACAAACTGCAAGGAAGTTTTTCATCGACCGACTCAGTTGAGGTGCACAGAAATGCTTCAGACCTTGGCGTGCATCAAAACTCGCCACAGAAAACGCGCAAGGCGAAGAGAATAAAATTTCTTTGCAACGGCGACAAATATTGTAAAGGCGTTACAATGGCTGTAACCCCAGAACGGTATCGATCTTTTGATAGTCTTTTAACTGATCTCACTAGAGCTCTTTCTAACAATGTAAACCTTCCCAGTGGAGTTCGAACTCTGTTCACAATGGACGGCCGAAAGGTAGCTCACATCGACGATTTAGAAGATGGCAAGCATTACGTGTGCTCTGGCATGGGAGACTCTTTCAAGCGCGTAGACTATTTTGTTAATGGAAATAACATAAACTCAGCTAAGGTGAAACCTGCTAGGTCGTTGACTAGACTGAGTGGCAGCAATAGTCCATGCATTAGTGTGCGCTCTCCCACACCAACCACTGTTGTACGGCCCAAAATAATAATTGTTGTTAGAAATGGCACGCGGCCTCGGAAGGTGATGAGACTTCTACTAAATAAAAGAAATGCTCCTTCGTTTGATCACGCTCTTTCTACTATTACTGAGGCTGTCAAGTTGGATACAGGTGCTGTGAGAAAAGTCTTCACCTCCACGGGTAAACAGGTAAGTAATTATAATTATCTTACACAAGGGACGTATTTAGAGACGATTTTTGGAAGAGTTATTCATGAAAGTTTCATTAGAACAAATAAAAAAGTATTCCCAGTGTCAAAACATATTTGAGCGGAGAAGGTAGGCCTATCTGAGAGTTGAAATGTTAAACATGTCAGAATAATTCAGTGGAACAACAAAGGCAGAGTAGAAGGTGGAAGGAAACAGAGCCATTCACAAACATGCATTGTTTTCAATACTCTCAGTTACCTTCCTTCGCAGCTCCACCATTGTTTCACCCTGAGTTAAGCATACTTGATAACAAACTTGAGTATTGTGCGGTAGTTCTTAATATTATAGAGTTTGTATTTTCAATGTTCACTTACAGTCAATTTAAATATATTTTTCTGCTAAGTGAAATGAGATAAGTAATAATTAAGTAGTAAGTAGGCTAATAATTGGCTGACTCAAAAATTAAAATCATCGTGAAGCAGACATCAACTATTCTAAGTTCCATTTCGAAATAGATTATTATTTAGCGCTAGTTTTTATGTGTTATTATTGGCTTGAAATATCTAAAAGTAAAATAACCTCTATAAATATGAAATCATTTTTGACGAGTACCAACTTCCTCTGAAACCTTCCGTAGCTGGAAATTTGCTTAGTGAAGTGGAGTAAAGACATTGAAATGGTCTTTGAACAGGGCCCTTAACTAGGATCACAGTAACAACAGGGTCACAGTAACTTGAACTGACAACACTTTTGATGACATAGAGGTTCCCATGTTGAAAATTATGACATGATATCGTTTTGTTGCTGTTCAAAATACTTGGAAAGTTTGCCTAAGAAACCTAAATGCTCAATTGTATTGAAACTTGTATGGTTTTTTCACAATTTGGAGTGAAACTTCTCCGCTAACATACCAACAGAATACGCTACCTTATTCTTAAAAGCTTCTTATTACTTGTCTCTGACGCCTTAATGTTGAAAAAATTGTTATTCTTTAATATAGCAGACCACTACACTTTTATACTAGTGTAAATGTAGTTGATAGTAAATAATTTGCCCAGTGGTGTAATCCGAGTACTCGTAATTTATGTGGGTGTGTAGAAGTGATGGATTTGACTTCATAGTATCACACACATAAGAAAAGAATATAAACCTATCCAACTGGTTCAGTATAATGTTTATTTCAAATTTAGTATCAGGTAATTTTTGAAAGATCACTATTCAATTGTAGTTATTTCTATATCTCGATGATAACTTTGCAGCTCATTTTTTCAATGCTTTTTATATTTTTAGGTGATCAATTTACAAGACTTTTTCACTAGTGAAGATCTCTTCTTTGTATATGGTTCTGAACGATCGAATCAGTTTGATTTTGAATTTGACTTTGAAGGTAAGTTATTACAATATTGATCAATTTGTATGCACTTTGAACATTATCTTGGGTCAAGAATACTGTAAATTGTCATATAATTTATACTGGAGTTTAGCAGTGAATTGTGGATTCATTATGAAACTGCATTTAATCTGAAAACTAAGTTAATATATCTGATTCATACTTTATAGAATTGTTGTCTAGAATCTAATCTTGCAATCTAGAAAGAAATAGTTACATTAAAAAAATCATATTGCAAATTATTCAATTCTTCTCTTCTTGTCATTAAACTTTTATTTTTAGTGCAAAAAATGGTGCTGCTTTTAATATATGAATTAATAACACATATAATAATATTAAGGATTAATGTTATCTTGATTTTTTAGAACTTAGATCAATCCAAGCCCAAAGAAGAGGCCTCAGAAGAACTGGAGGAGAGTTGAAGTCGGGCACCCACTGTTTGGATGAACTTGGTGAGTAGCTTTACTAACATTCTTTTCATTTTCCCCTTTTCATCATATGCACCACCCATCATTAATTTATACCCCCTCAAAAAATAACATCATTAAATTGTAAATATTATCAATAAATGTTATAGTACTTCACTGATATTTTATTCTTCTTCTTCACTTCAAGGATTAGGTTTGTTAAAGAACCTGTTCCGGCACCCATCTTTTCCTCGGTCTTCCCACGTCTCTTTTCCCAGTAGGTTTATAGCATTTAGCCTCCAAAGGTATTCGTCCAGGAGGCATTCTATTCAAATGACTGCACCAATTCATCCTGTTTTGAATGATTTTTCCATGTAAAGGTGTAACAGATAAAGCTCTTCTTATCTCCTCATTTCTGATTCTATCTGCTCTAGTGCAGCCAAACACACTTCTTAGAAACCTCATTTCTGCAGCTTGAATCTTGCTGTCTACTCTACGTGTGTGGATCCAATTCTCACTTCCGTAAAGCAGCGTTGGTACAGCGATGGTATTGAAGAATTTGATTCTAGTATCCTGCCTTGTTTTATTTTTGAGGTTTCTATGAATATTGCCACATATTCGTTGGAACTTTGTTTTGAATATCTTTATCTGTATCATAGGTTACATCATTGCCAAGATAATTGAAATTTTTCACCTGTTCTATTATCTTCCCATTCAATTCTATCTTGGTTCTGGATGGATATTTACCTTTGAAAGCCATTGATTTTGTTTTCTTAGTTGATATCTTCAAATTATATTTCTGAGAAACTCTGTCCAGCATAAACTTCTTTAAGGCGTCCTCTTAATAATAAATATTTATAATAAATCTTAAAAAATAATATTTTATTATACCCAACATTTATTGAATTATCAAATTTTTCATCACTCATGTAAAAATTATTTCTAATAATACAAAATGCAAGCAGGTATATTTGGCGCACTACTATTCAGGAACTTTCTCGTACAGACATTTTGCGTATGTTCTGTTATTAAATTATTTTGAAAGATAAATATGACTATTATAATAATCAATATATAATCGTATGGTGTCGCAGTGGTTAGGGCAACAAAAGTCAAGTGTAAAAAAATAGAGCCTACCAATTTGGATTTGTAATAATATAAAATATTAATTAATATACATGAAACTAACAACTATCAATCAGTTTTCTTCGGATTAACATCAAATGCCGTTCAGCTCCCTCAGCCAGAGCACAGCCTCCTCATCCGCCAGGTGCAATCTAGGCAACCCTCCAGGAAAATGATACAATGGACATGACGAGACAATGTGGTCCATGGTTTGAGTTTCTCCACACTCGCAATTGGGGGACTCTGCAAATCCCCAAACATGCATGCCGTTATAGCATCTTCCCTGGCCAGTTCTGAACCTGTTTAGGCGAACCCACTGCTGTCGGGGCAACCCAAAGCCAGGGACTCTGTTGCCTGGATCAGACACAAGCTCTTTATTTTTCACCTCCTGAGATTCCCACATACCAGACCACTTCTGTGCTGTGGAGTTTGAAAATCCTGCTTCATAGGGGTATCCTAATCAATGATCTTGTAGGAAATGAGAATGACAATTTGATTTTGAATGGAATATGACTTGATGATATTTTTTTCAGGTCGTGGTGTACCAAAACTACCAAATAAAACGAAAGCTTTCAAAGTTTCAAAAAGACAAGACTCAAATAATCTGAGTATACCAAATAAAGTGCTTAGCAAGTATTCTGTGGGATTTGTGATAGGGGATGGCAACTTTGCAGTTGTGAGACGGTGCTGTGACAAGTAAGCATTTCTACATATTATTCATAGAAACTTGTTCCTGTAGACTGATTTGTATATTATTTTTTATAAGAATGGTAAATTCTTTCTGTTGTGCACTAATAACGTACATCGATTTCAATCAACAATAGAATATTATCTGCCAATCGTACAAGAAGATGTGATTGTTCACTCCTTTAGTTCATAAAAAAATTTCTACTATGCTCATGCTCGTAGACCATAAGTAGAAATCAAGTTTATTACATTAGAAGTTGATTTTTTCGGAGGTACAGTATGTCGTTGACTACTAAATATACAAATAACATGAGTATGTGTAATAAAGTGTAGAACATTTCTAATAAAATTCATTTGGAATAACAAATTCAGTCCTTGATGGTTGATATGCATATAATTGTTTGTTTCAGGACTAAAAACATAGACTATGCTTTAAAAATAATTGACAAATCCAAGTGCGCTGGGAAAGAACACATGATTGAGAACGAAGTTTCAATTCTGCGAAGTGTGGAGCATCCTAACATCATACGTCTCATCGCAGAGCATGATACTGCCAAAGAGTTGTATCTAGTCATGGAACTCGTCAAGGTAACAATCTCATGGAAAATAAAAACCTTACTGAGACTTAAATATTGTGTTTTAAAAACTTCATGTTATAGTTGTTTCTCTCAATTTTGATTTTCATTCTACAATTTACAAAGTTTATTGGTAAATTTTCACTTCAATGTAACTTATTACAAGGGTTGATTATTGAACTGTGGAGTGAATGACATAGTAAATAAGGTAGACTAGCAGTGTCAAACCCCAAGGTCACTGTGTCGTTACGAAGAGTGGTGTTGAAAAGTACACTACATCAAACTTGATACCTATCATGGAATATGTCATTTTATATTTTTGTGATGAATGTAACAGTGGTTTTTGATCAGAGCATAGTTTGATTTTATAGTCAGACCACAGTGGTAAGAGATGGCGTTATTGAGTATTTTTTTAAATATAAATATTCAAATGAAGTTAGTTTCTAATGTAATTATGATTCCGTCTTGTCCAATCAACGTAGGAGAGAACTAAAAGTAGTAATAAATTATATATTTCAGGGAGGAGATCTATTCGATGCCATTTCGAAAGCAGTGAAGTTCGCAGAAAGTGATGCTCAGGTGATGACTCACAACCTGGCATCAGCATTGACCTACTTGCATGAGCAGAACATTGTGCACAGAGACATCAAACCAGAAAATTTGTTGGTGAGTCTTTTTTTTGTGATATTATGAAAAAAACAAGTGATCTGTTGTTCTATCCCTAAAATAGTTATTTGTGCAACTAATGCACAAAGTGACAGTTTGCTGCACCGAAAGAAACGTTTACGGAATGGTTTCTTGAGTGCAGCAGAGGAACTTTGCGCACGTATTTCACATAAAATTTTTCCTACAGTTACCATTGAGAGAAGTGGTTGATTATGGGTAAAATGATTGCTGAAATCCATCAAATGTTTGTCTGAATAATTTTGTTATTAATAACAACTTTAATTTATTTTAAACTTGATAATCCAATTGAAAATTAATAATCGATAATTTATTCAAATCAAAATTTAATTAATCCAATTAATTTGAAAATTTGAATAATTTTCAGTAAATCTTAATTTATAAATAATTTTCCAACCAATCAATCTATGAATGAAAAAAATATTATTTGAAATAATGAATGATTAATAATATTCCAAATGTATAATTTAATGAGTTCTCATTTTTATTTATTTGGAAATCAGAAAAATATAGATAGAACAAATTCGCATTCAAAATACATGCCAACAATGTCAACAGCTGATTGGGATGGCTGCAAGATAATACGCAAAGTATTAAGAGTACGCAAAGTAATACTTTGTGCACTAGAGCGGAAAAGTGATTCTTGGCGTTCTGCCATCAGTGCAGGAATGGTCACTTTTCAAGGTAACTGTAGGAAAAATGAATTTTTGTTGTTGTAGAGCTACTTCCAGGAACCTTACTTGTCATCTAGCCGTCATACCTATCACGTACAGTTCTTCTATTCATATAGGCAAGGGTGAAAAAGTGTTATGAATATTCTTACATAGATAAAACCCCTATGATATACGCCTATATATGTCTATCTCAATAATAATTAATGTCAAGGCTTTGGCCAAACTTATAGTTCTCAATTTTTGGAATTATTTTACTGTAGTTTGAAGTCCACGAAATGAGCATTATTATCACTCACGGTACAAACTTTTGCAGTTTTTCTATGATATATGACTAAATTGTGATTTTTTCAAATTCCAGTTACTTCACGTGCTTTCTTCAAGTACTTGAATTTGCCACTTCTTCCACTGGCAAAATGAACTATTTTTCTCATCGCATTATAAAAAGTTGATTTCAAAAAATATAATCACAAAACTAAGTGCCTCTGACTCTAAAAGTTGATCAGTGTCAGAATAGCAATTGAATTTCTCTCATTTCTAAACGATAATCTATTTTTGAAATTGCAGGTTGAAATGGAAGGCAATACTGTGAAATTATTGAAAGTTGGTGATTTCGGACTGGCACAGCGTGTGACTGGACCACTCTTCACTGTTTGCGGCACCCCAACTTATGTCGCTCCGGAAATATTGACCGAAGTTGGCTACGGCTTGAAAGTAAGTGCATCTACATTCCCAAAATATAAATTAGATGAAAATGAAGAGTTGAAGGAGTATTTTGTTCGGGGAAAAATATTTTTAATTTGGTTGTTTAACTTATATAAAGTAGATGTTGGGTTAACTGTAATCCAATTACTATTAAGATAAAGGAAGGACAGCTAAGGTGGCTGGGGCATGTGGTGACGATGAGGAGGAGAGGAGAGGATACACAATATACAGAAGGATGAGGAAGTGTAAGTGAGAAGGAAGGCGGCCAAGGAAAATGTAGGCTGGTGATGTCTAAAGAGGCGCTTGTGGCGGCAAAGAGTGGTAGTTGCAAAATGGCGGGTAGAAGAGTGATAGACCAGCTAACTTATCGAACAGCAGTGATCCGTGCTCTAATGGACACAATGCTTGCCTAGCAACATACAGATCCCGGGTTCAAACCCTATTATTACCAAAAGTTTTTTAACCAGATCACTCTCGTGTTATCGGATGGATAGGTTGATATTGTCGGTCCCGGCTGAAATATGACAGTCGTAAGGCCCATTAACGGCTTAAATTATATATTCAGGTGAGGTGGAACCTTCCCGCCAGGGGACTCCCCACCAACAAAAGCCTTACGAATTTACTTTACTTATAAAATATATCAAGGCTCGATTGCAAAGAAGCAAGTTGAATTTCATTCATGATCAAGTGCTAATTATCGACGTCTTCGCTTCTCTGATTGGTTTTCGTGGCATTTAACTTTCATTTAATCACAGTTAAAATTGAACAGACGTTTGTGTAACCGGGCCTTATCATTCTTTTTTCCAAGTTATTTACCCAATAATTAGTAAATAATTTGCTTGCCAGTAAATAATGATTTTATTTTTGTAATGTAAGCGTCTCCCACATGCGCACATGATTCTTGCAGGTGTTATGATGCATTTTTTCAAATTATTTTTTTGTATTTATTCATTTTGAAGTGTCAATAAGGTTTTTTATTTCACTTAATTCAACGCTGAATAACTTTGGAGTCATTCTCCTTCATTATCCTATACTATTAAACGAACAATTTTTGTTTGTATAGATTTTTATGTTTATATATATATATATATATAATATATATATATATATATATATATATATAATATATATATATATATATATATATGTATGTGACCGGATCTCGAAAACGGCTGTAACGATTCTCACGAAATTTGGAAAAAGTAGGTTTATGATAAAAAGATTCGATTGCACTAGGTCTCAACCCTGGGATAACTCGCTGAAGGACATTAAAAGGATAAAATATGTCATTGGAAAAAAGCTGGAAATTTTGTCGTCTGTCGATACCGTGGAAGTGAGTGAACGAGTGCATGTGTGTGGGATCATCCAGCTGATTTCACGAAGAGAAAAATTCAGCAAAAGAAACTTATTTTTGTTTATTTCTCTTTTTTTTAGAAAACATGATTACTTCAGAAAGTCCAAAATAGTAACTAGATGCTGTTAGTGTAGAATAGTTCATAGTATATTAACAAATATTGTAGCAAACATAGTATATCATTCTAAATCGAATTCATAGTATATATATTTGTAATTGATGATGTGTTTATTTTTTGAAGTGTGAATAAATTGTTATTTTGATGAGTGATAGTAGCTTAACCTAGATTTTGATTTGGACTGTAGTATAAATTTGAAAAGGGACAGTTTTGGGCATAAGCCTCTTGTGCCTCCTCATATAACTGTAAAACTAATTGTACGACTGAGAAAATAGATAAATAAATATAAACTATAAATTTAATCTTTCGTTACAAATTTTCTATGTTTTTACACTCCAGAGCAAAGCTCGGTCCCCCGATATTTTATAACAAATTTATCTAGTTGATCTAAAGTCTGAGAAGATTCGTACTTTGAACAATATTATAAGAGTGTAACTGTGGTTGGATTGTTGAAGATTGACGTGTGGGCAGCTGGAGTGATCCTGTACATCCTGCTGTGTGGCTTTCCGCCGTTCGTCAGCGCCAACAACGACCAGGAGGAGTTGTTCGACGACATCCTGAGCGGTCAGTACGGCTTCCCCAGTCCTTACTGGGACGACGTCTCCGACTCGGCCAAGGACCTCATCACACACATGCTGCAGGCCAGCCAGGACTGTCGCGTCTCCGCTGAGGACGTCCTCGATCATCCCTGGCTCATCACCAGATAGCATACAATCCTCCTGTCTTCCTCCAAAAACACTTGGCACATTTGAAACATATTCACGTGATCACCTTCAACTGCCCTATACAATTCTCCACTAGGCAGATTCGATTTACCTAATGTAAATAATCACGTGGCAAACTATTTCTACCTACTGCCCGATACTATCCTACTGTAGAAAATACTTGGTGGATTTGAAGCATATTATACTGTAAATAATCAGTTAATGAACTATAACTTCCTATCTCCCCATAAAATCCTCCTATCTTCCAATTAAAAGCTTAAATTGAAACATTGGGTCGATTGAATAAAACTTAGAATCTAGTGACTAGCACCTAGTTATAGCTATAAGCTCTTCGTTCTAGCTATACAAATAAGATTTTCCATTCGAATCTAATCCAAGCATTTGCTTGAAAAGTACTTGGAACTAGCAATTTCTAGTTTTTATTTAATCGACATATAATAATTATGTAAATATCAACATTTATATACACAAAGCTTTGTACATACTTGAGCGTCATGGACAGGCGTATTTCACTTTTCATCAGCTGATAATACCTGTATTTACACAGAAACAATAAGGTACAGATATAATAACAGTAACATTAGCTGATGAAAAGTGAAATACGCCTGCCTGTCCATGACGTTAAAGTCTGTACAAAGCTCAATATCAACTTTATACTGCCCGTTACATTAAATAATAATTACTAGTAGTTCTGTGAACAGTAGACCTCACGCAGTATTCTCATCCACAAGTACCTGATGAAACTATAGACCTTATGGAAATAGACTGGCTTCTCCACACATCTGTGTAATCACTTGTCAGCTGATTTATGATGAATAATTCTATAGTCTGTTTTTACTCAAATATTGGCGTATGAAGGAGGCTCCTTTTTCCTTTTATATTATCCTTGAAATGCAAAATTTCCAAAAAACCATGTATATACGTCGACGCGCAATTAAAAAGGAATATACCTGTCAAATTTCAAGAAAATCTATTACCGCGTTTCGACGTAAATGCGCAACATATTAACATTTAAACATTCAAACATTAAGAGAAATGCCAAACCGTCGACTTGAATCACTTCGCTCGGTCAATTATAGAATGAACTTTTTATAACCTAAATTTTATCAATCCTACAAAATTTAGCTGATAGATTCTGGGTACAAGTCATAATAATTTATCAGGGTCGGGAGAAGTAAGTTTGGCAATTTTCAACTTCTTATAGATTTTGATCATATTTCAAGATTTGTTAGTGAATATGTGAGTAAATTTGAATTTCTATGGCCATTTTTTCATATTAACTAATTAACATTTGCTATTATTAGACATATTGCTCTTCCAGCAATAAATAGAGCATAGCTGAAACAGAAACTCTTCATAACGTTAGTTTATGGGCTTTGATCAAACTGTTAATACAGCAAATTCCTTGAAAATGGCAGCAATCATAGTCAATAATTACCGTTTTGTCATACATATAAAATATACCTCTCCTAACCCCAATGATTATTGATGTCAAAGATAATAATTATGAATCAACTTGTGTATAGCCTACTATAAAAACGCATTTTAACAAATTATTGTGAGATGATACCAAATTCAATTGCCAAATTATGTTTTATAATTATTTCGACCAGTACAATTATGAAAATAACTTTTAAACAAAATCTGATTATTCTCCATAAAATATTGCATTTACTTCTATAATTGATATTATGAGTATTACATTCATATTATTTTACAAAATACATATGACTTTAATATTTACTAGGCTATATTATTATTTTGGAGAATAATAATTACCTTATTGCCAAAATATAAAGCAGTGAAACATGAACCAATGATTTTTGTGGTGCTAAGTTCGTTTTGTGATAAACTTTATGAATAGTCTTTTTTCAATTAACTACAAATTATTTCTGCTTTTGATGTTATTCTTCCATTCTAAATTCACAAAATGATGAACTTTCTAGACAACTTAGAGCTTACTTTTTTATTGAAATAACAAGTTCTAATAGAACTTACTGTTACCAGAATTCTAGAAATGCCAACAGTTTATTTTTGTAAAGGGTTCATAATAATAAGAGAATCATTACAATGAGAATGACAAGAACATAGTCCTTTCTGTTAAGTCTTCAATTTAAGGTGAAATGAGGTGACTAGACTAAGACTTTTCTATTGACATTGGCAAAGTTCCAACTTTCTATTCATATACAGAGTGAGTCATAAGTATGGGAACCCTTCAATAAATTAGAGAATGTTGTAGATATATACTTTAACTTTTAGGATAAGTTATTGCTCGAATACCCTACCTTTTGACATACAACTGAATTTCAACCCCTCATAAGGGGGTGACTTAGGGGTTGTAACTCGAATATTTCAAATGTAACCACCCATTGTGTGGTACATCATTTTAAAGGCCTTTTTAAAACAAGAAACATAACATCATTTAAAATGTTCTATGATACTTGCATCCAAAATGGCTGCTGATTGAAGTTTTCGTTTTTAAAGAAATGAGGGGTTGTAACTCAAATATTTTGAATGTAAACACCCATTTTTTTACACATAATTTCAAAGGCCTTTTCAAAGCGACAAAGATGAAATCAATAAAAATGTTCTATGATACTTTTATCGAAAATGGCGGCTGATTGAAATTTATCAATTATTTCATTAAAAACTAAAACTTCAATCAGCCACCATTTTGGATAAAAGTATCATAGAACATTTTTATTGATGTCATCTTTCTTGTTTTGGAAAGGCCTTTAAAATGATGTACCACACAATGGGTGTTAACTTTTAGAATATTTGAGTTACAACCCATCATTACTTAAAAACTAAAACTTCAATCAGCCGCCATTTTGGATACAAGTATCATAGAACATTTTAATTGATGTTATATTTCTTGTTTTAAAAAGGCCTTTAAAATGATGTACCACACAATGGGTGTTTACATTTAAAATATTCGAGTTACAACCCCTAAGTCACCCCTTATGAGGGGTTGAAATTCAGTTGTATGTCAAAAGGTAGGGTATTTGACCAATAACTTATCCTGAAAGTTATAGTATATATCTACAACATTCTCCAATTTATGAAGGTTTTCCATACTTATGACTCACTCTGTATACTTTAGTTCAATTTCATTACTTGTGGAATTGCCAGTTTTCACAGAAAAATATAGATTAACGAGATAAGCAATTCAATTATTTTCTGTGAGAAGATTTTATCTAAGTCTAGATATTGTTGTTTGAAAATGAGGTTATTCTTCATGAAGTCATGATAATCATCAATGATGATAATACTCGTATTATGTTTGAATCAGGCTTGCTCAAATTCTTCTAGCTACTTTTAATTTCAACGAGTATATTTACAATGAATATGATGTAGGTATTTATATTCGATAAGAGTGATAGTTCATGTAGTTTTTTAGTCAGTAGACAATGCATTCATTCCATAAATGTTATGTAGCCTCTTCCTGTATCATGAGTCCACATCTCTTCAATCAGAACAACTGTAGTATTAAAACTAAATTTAAAAAATCAATATTTAACTATTATGTTAGTAAATAATGAAATATTTTTTCTGATTCATCAGCTTATGATCCATAGAAAAAAATCCATAAAACTAGTTCTGATAGATAGGGTAGTAATAGGTAAACTATTCGAATTTTTTATATCATAGAACTAAATAGTAAATTTAGTTTAATTAATTTTTGTAGCTCAGCCAATATACCTACCTTCGTCTAAATGTTATTATAAACTGAAAAGTTACTGAACTAACAAGAAGATTTATTTAAATCCCCTATAAAATAAAAAAGAAACAATTCATCACCTTGAATATCTACCTAATCACATTTTATTAATTCAAAGCTTAACTATAGTTACTTTTGAATGTAGCAAAAATGTTTTATAGAATTCTATGCATATCTGCTGTTAATCCTTTTACTGCGTTTGTACTGATGATAATAGCATACTTTGCGATTTTCAGAACCTTTTGATTTCTATGTATTTAGCTATTAATTATACAATATTATTCTTATTGATAGATAGGATTGTTTATTTTCAAGAGTGAATTGATTATCTAAATGTATAGATACCTGCAGAATTTGACATTCTATGTAGCTGTTAGTTTCAACAATGAATCTGTTTTTGCTAATATCAGTGAATATACTAAACAACCAAACTAATCTATCTGATTGCATTACTGATTATATATAACACATTACTTCTCGTAGTTGCATAGGACTCTTCCAATACTATTTTATCATAGTAACTCACGGATTCGAGATGACTTATTTTTGTACTAGATCAGTGATATTTTAAATATATCAAAAACTTGGTAATTGTTAGAGGAAGAACGCTCCGTTGTTTATTCAAGTGCCTTTAGAAATTCACATGGCTTGAAAACAGATTATATTTTTCTGAATTTCCTACTTGTAGATTACAGTTGAGATAATTTTACTCAATACATTTTTCAATGCATATTACTAACATCATATTATGCGGAAACTTAACAAAATATTCAAATAAATGATTACATGGCATACTGGAATCAAAATAAGTTTTATATTGGTTTTATATTTTTTATACTTTGCATGAGGAATTTCATATGTATATAGATCATTAGTATGTAATAAAAAAGTTTTAAATATTGTATATTAATTGAATAAACTATAAAGATGATCTCAGCGATATTTGAACAAAGAATAGAAAACAGGTGCATGTCATGTTATTCCTGGTAGAATAGAGCTTTTACTTACTTACTTACTTCTTGGCGCTACAGCTCATTCAGAGCCTTGACCTCCTTCAAAAAACCTCTCCATTCTTCTCTATCGGCAGCCTTACGTCTCCATCCCCTGACACCCAGCTTCCTAATGTCGTCCTCCACATCCTCCAGCCAACGCTTTCTCGGACGTCCTCTCAGCCTTCTCCCTCCTGGGTTGTTCCTGAAGACCTTTTTTAATTCTTGAGTCACTCATCCTCTCAACATGTCCCAGCCAACTCAGTTTGATCTCGGTCACAATTTTACATTTCTGGTACAGATCACGCAGCTCTTGATTTGATCGTATTCGCCATTCATCATTAACATATACAGGTCCAAATATCTTTCTCAAAACCTTTCACTCCCAAATATTTAATAGATCCTCATCCTTCTTTGTCAAAACCCATGTCTCTGCTCCAACAAAAACAATGGTTTTATGACTGTTCATATCTTTTTG
>NC_052510.1:34590457-34634601 GCF_014356525.2 Nilaparvata lugens
GTATGCCACACTCACTATGAGCGTCATCCATACCTGGTCCACAGGTACATATTTACACTGTCCATCTGGTAACTGGACTTTCATACGTGGTCGACCTGCTCGTCTGAGCTTTCCTGGTGTTGTGTTGCAGTGACACAGCACCGGATCCTTATTTCAAGAGGGGCCTGGTGTGGGTTCCTGGGACGGTGGGACCACTTCCTTGATGGTCAAAGACTGTGTTGGCTCTTCTACATCCATATCCATTGATGGTGGTATTGACTCCTCCACATCCATGACAGTAGGGGTTGGTATTGACTCTTCCACATCCATGACAATGGGGGGTGGTATTAACTTTTCCACATCACTCTCGGAGTTACCACTTGTGTTGGTGGCTGGGGCATGAATTGTGGCCCACCGTTCAGAGTCATTCATCTCATTCCTGTGATCCATCATTATGTTGCCCGAAGATGCTTGTTCTGGAATATATGACAATTCCGCCCTGGCATCAATCAAGTCATTGAGTTTGACTTCATTCCATGAACCTGCTTGTACATCATTCTGTTGCAATTCTTGTTCTCCTGAGTTTTGAAGTCTACAGCTGCTTTTGTTGGGACTGATGTTGTCTCAGTCCCCAATAAGAGTGATCGCAACATGATTCGCTGACTTGGAGGATTCAATTGGGGAGGATCCCACTCTACCTCTCTCGTGGATGTGTGAATATTCACTCTATTTCACGCATGAATCCCATGCCTAATAGCAACTCTTGTCCAAGTCCTTCCATTATAGACGCCACTAGTGGAACTGTGATTTGTTCTATAGTTACATTAGTTGTCAGCTTCCCATTTAATGGGGTAGATTGTCCATCAGCTAATATTGTGTGGTGATGAGTTGGTACCTTCCTTATCATCCCTATTTTTTGGAGAACTTCATAAACCTCATTACTCATATAAATAAACCTCATTACTCATATAATTAGCTTCAGTGCCACTATCTAGCAATGCCTGACACTTTTTACCACCAATTGTCACGGTAATGAATAGTCTGTTGTCCCTTGATGACTCTTTAATCACAGGAATCCTGTGTGCTTTTTGCATCAATGCTGTCTTGTTCAGAGTTTTATTCTCCTTTTGCATATCACAGACACATTTGAGTGCTCTCTTCCCGCATCTTTTACATGGCAGGATTTCGGGACAGTGTGATCTCCAGTGCCCCTGTTTCTTGTATTGCCAACACATGGGTTCAGACTCGCTAAGAAAGGGTCTGTTACTTCTAGGGGTTATCACAGTCCCGACCTTGGGTCCTGTAATCGTTTTTGTGTCCTTAGTCTTGTGAACTCTTGAGTTCTGTCCATTCGGTTTCTCCTCTGCTTTGATCTGTTCATACTCTTTCGCGAATTTTTCTAACTCGTCAATACTATGAACATCCAATGGCGGAATATACAATTTGTACTGTGGGAGGAGATTCTTATACACTCTCTGTAATTTATTTTCGTCTGTGAAACCTCCTCGACGCCTCATGAGTGTCAGTACATCTTCGAGAAATTTGTCAAACGATTCACCTTCCCTTTGCTTCCTTGCCTGAATAAGATTCTCGAGGTCCTCCTCATAGGTAAGTGGGTAGTAGTGTGATCTGGAATCTGTCACAAAATTGTCCCATGATTTCCACTGGTCACGACAATTACGCATCCATAGAGTAGCTTTACCAACTAGTGATTCAGGTGGTGGAACTAGTAGTTGGTTGCCAGTGAGCCCATAGGCTTGTTGTAGCTAGTCTAGCCTTTCTAAGAAGCTGGGAGCATCTGATTGGCTGTCGAATGACAGTCTCCAGCTCCTTACTTTGTTGCAGGATGGCAGACAACAGTCTGCTGTGCCCTGGGGAGATGGAAGGATAGGGACATACGACAGCCAACGAGCCACTGTACCAGGACAGGAGGTCGGGGACGTATGGCAGCCAACGGGCCACTGTGCAGGAGAGGAAGGTTGGGAGCGGAATGCTGTGGTCCGAGGCTCGTCTGGCGTTTATATACTCTCCCAAAGTAGAGGGGATGGAGTTTTGCCGCTGCCACAGGTGGTATGACTCGTCTCGATGCGCAGAAAATGGTGCGCTATTGGTACCCTCCTTATCTCTGCGGTCAGCTAGCTTTGCTGATAGCCGAGCGTCTTTCAATAATATTATTAATTTTTTTCTCGTCACAATTTTACTTTGTGACAATATATATATAATATATATATATATATATATATATATAATATATATATATATATATATAATATATATATATATATTATATATATATATATATATATAATATATATATATATATATATAATATATATATATATTATATATATATATATATATTGTCACAAGTAAAATTGTGACAAGAATATATATAATATATATATATATATAATATATATATATATATATATATCTATATATATATATATATATATATATATATATATATCTATATATATATATATATTATATATATATATATATATATATATATATATTATATATATATATATAATATATATATATATTATATATATATATATAATATATATATATATATATTATATATATATATATATATTATATATATATATATATATATATATATATATATTATATATATATAATATATATATATATATATATTATATATAGGTTCATTCCTTAACACAAAGTGGGTCGTTTGCATAAATTTGTACAACTCGTGTTGGTCTGTTCGAGTAAGTTGGTCCAAGCATCTTTAGTTGCTCCACAGACCTATCATGTGATGGCGTTTGTGTAATGGAGTATAATAGTTGACTCCCGTGGGTCTGAGCTTTCGCGCCATTTATTCAGACTGAACTCGATTTGAGGTTATGTATTGAAGTTCGCGCCGTTTCTGTTGTGAATGGAATAATATTCTTCTCTTGTCCTCGTCTGTCAGCTGATTGTTGTCTGCAGAGTGAAAGTAATATTGTGTTTTGTGATGTTGTGATTGTGTCAAAATGTCCAAAAAGATTGTCAGCTGATTGTTGTCTGCAGAGTGAAAGTAATATTGTGTTTTGTGATGTTGTGATTGTGTCAAAATGTCCAAAAAGATTATTCAAGCAGTGATCAAATTTTGAATTGCTTTAAAGGTAAGTCAGTTATAGAATTATAACTTGTACTTGAATTATTATAATTACTTGTACTATTTAGCTTGCTTCTTGTTCAATTATTTCCTCATGAGATTTAGTAATGCTTTAAGGTTATCAACATTTTGAAACGAAATCAAGAATAAGACACATCAAAAGTAGAAATTAAAAGTAAACCGCATCACTACTCACAGAGTGTACCTATGTAATTGAGTGATTCGAAATAAATAAATGTAACAAAAAATTAAATCGTAAATGTAATTCCTTCATTTCTATCACTACTTACAAGCTCAACTAAATCTGCACAAGAATCTTATTCTATTAGGATATATACTGTAAATATATACCTGAATAGAATAATTGGTAAGAAGCTCATTGGCAATGAAATTCTCAATTGTGTAAATAAATATTTAGATCATAAAAGTCAAGTTAGTCCTAAAATCATTCCTCTTCAGCCATGTAATTTAATATAAATAACTCTGTTAATAGGTCGAAAGTTAGGAATTGATATGCAAACGATATCAATCCTGGGCCTGGGACTAATGATAAATTAACAGCTAATGAAGCTTTTCTAAACACTACATTTTTGAATGTCCAGGATAGGCTATATCAAACAAATTAAAATATATTTCCCTCTTATGTTATAACTATAATGCTAAGATAATTATTACTGTTTGTGAACACTGGTTAACAAACGATGACTAGCTATCTTGCAATACCTGGCTATGAACTTGGGTCCTTCTATGGAAGAAAAAATTCCATTCATGATGGAGCAGCAATTTTTCTAATTAATGGATTGGAATTCAAAGAATTAAGCATAGTAAAGGAACTTTCTATAGAAATAGTTTGTGAAGCTGCTGCAATTGAACTTCCAAATGGGAAAATAATTGTTTTGTCATTGTACAGACCCTATAATAATGATGTTAGTTTTTTAACAACTCTCTATCCTGTCTTAATGATATATTATGTGCCATTTATAAATGCAACTATAATTTAATATTATGTGCTGATTTCAATGTCAACTTTAATGTGAATGATAATTTTAATAGAGATCTTTGCAATTTGTTTGAATGTTTTGGTATCCATATTTCTACAAATGAATTCACTAGACCAGGCACACTGAATGATGGCCACTGTATTGATAATGTTGTGACTGATATTCATGATAGCAGACATGTGACCCAAGCTATCAATACACATCTACTGTCAGATCATCATGCCCTACTATTTAAATCTATAATAAATGTGAAAAATGACTCTCAAAGTTTTTCTAGTGTAAACAAAAAGCTAGTTAGGTTAGTTAATGATCAGAACACTTATTTATTTGTTAGGCTAATATTAGTATCATACACTGGAGTGTGGTGTATTTGCTTAATGATGCTAATGATAAGTTTAAGAAGTTTTTTGATTTGTATATGTCAGCTGTTAATGCTGCTTATCCTCTTAGAGGTTTCAAAGTTAGTAAGCCTAAGCTGGATGATGGATGGTATACCGTACCGTACTGCTGATTTAATGAAACTCAAACATAGTTGTGATGAATATTATAGCTCACTGAATTTTTTAAGACTAATCAGTTTAGAGATAAATATAGAAGCTGTAAGAAAGAGTATAGAATTGCTATTAAGAATGCAAAAATGAATAATTTCAACAACAAAATAGAGCACTCAAAAAATAAATCTCAAGCTGCATGGAAGGTAGTTAAAATTCTTACAAATGTCAACAATGAAGCTATTGATTTTTTTTTTTTGAGATTACGTCCTAAAGACTCCAGTCATGGAGAGTATAAGACAAGACATGTTATTACATAATAATTCTAACACTAAGTAGTTCAACCTAGTTTAGGTTTGAAAGGAATTCTTGTACACTATAAAAAGCTCTATCAACTAAATATTTTTTCATTTGTTTTTTGAAAATCTTCAAATCATCATTACTTTTCAAGATTTGAGGTAGCTTGTTATAAAATTTCTTACCAATATAATCTGGTTGTTGTTCAAATAACCTACTATTGTGACCCATTATATGATAATCTGCTCTGTTTCGCGTATTATACTCATGAACATCTGAATTCTGGATCACACCACTCGTTTTCACATGCATTACAACTTCATATACATACAAAGATGGCACAGTTAATAGACCAAGCTTTTTAAATAAAGGCCTACAAGAGTCTAACCTATTCACTTTCTCTATACATCTGAGTGCCTTCTTTTGAATCTTAAACACTCTGTCCATATTTTGTTGAGATGAATTACCCCATACTAAAATAGCATACCTAATATGAGATAGTATAAGTCCATGGTAAGCAGTTAACAGTAGTTTTTTATCATTCAGCCTAGCAAGCTGCTTCACATGATGATAACAACGCTGATTCATTTAACAACTTTTTCATTGAAAAAGTTGAGGAAATTAGTGAAAATGTGCCAGTTAGTGAACATCTCACCTCTCACTACATCGATAAGTGCAATAGGCCTAATGTACCATTTTTTCCAACCTGTTACTGCAGATTATGTGTACCAGAAAATAAGTAGTCTTAACAACATAATTTGTAATATAGAAGGCACTGATGAAGCAGGATTTCTCTTTGCTGATGATTTTGGTCTCAAAGTTAGTTGTAAATCCGAAGCAGGTGTAAAAAATTGTCTAGTTGATAGCTCTCTACTCCTTAATGATTGTTGTGCTAGTAATTATTATGTTCACCGATAATAGAAATTCAAACAATGAAGTAGGGACTGAACCTTTAAAATTTCTAGGTATTGTTCTTGATCCCAAACTTAATTGGCAACCACATAATATGCAGAGTTAATTAGTGAAAAAAATAGCAAAGGTACTCTACTTGCTGAGAAGGTTAAAGTTAACTGTAGATATTAATATATTATTAAATGTGTATTTCTCTCAAATACAAAGTTTACTGTCCTATGGTATACTATTATGGGGCTCTAGTACTCATGTCTCAAAAATATTTATACTCCAAAAGAAAGCAATTAGATTGATTTGTAATGTTGATATGAGGACCCACTGTAAACCTTTTTTCACAAATTTGGGAAATTTAACTGTCTATTCTTTGTATGTATTATTTAGTGTTAGTTAAGTACATAGTAATCTGGATTTTTTAAAATTAAATAGTGACTGTCATGGATATGAAACCAGAAATAGGAATAATATCAGAGTTCAATAGTTCAGGTTCACAACTTCACAAAAAAATCTTCTGTACACATCTGTTAAACTGTACAATTCATTACCACTAGAAATTAAGGCACTGCCTCTTACATTCTTCAAAAGGAAATTGAAAACTGTACTGAAAGCTGAAAGTTTTTAAGATAACATCCAAGAATTTCATGTAATTGACTGGACCAAATATTTGTAGGCTAATATTATTTGTATATATTAATTGTATTATGTAATATCTAGTACCTATTTTTGACATTTATCAATGCATTGTTAACAATGTCTATGATAATATAGATTCTTATTCTTATTCTTTCAAGAATGTGAACAAAAAAAGGCTTGCTCATTTTTGAAAGTGGATTTCATATTTATTTTTTGTTTGTATTCTAGTTTCCTACATCTTTGTGAGTAATGAGAGAATTGAACAAATACTTTCTGTATTAATTAAATTTATTACTTATAATAAATTAGGTAACTTATTACACATATGACTAATGGGGGATGACTAACCCCCATAATAATTTGAAATTAAAAATGGTTTTTGAATTTCAGTATTTTTTTTATTTCTACAATTTATTCCTGTTTATTATTTCATTTATTTTATAATAGTTCCTGTTATATTCAATATAAACAATTTTCATAGATAGAGAATAGCTGCTACAGTATCTTATATTCACTTTCTAGAAAACCACATGAAAATACATGTGAAACAATTGTGGAAAATGCACATTGTAGTGGGTTCTAGCACATACAATATTATTAGATTACAAACTCGACCTCTTCTTTGGTTCTAACCTTCTTATTGTGGAAAACTTTTTTTGAAAATTGCAACTTTGAATGCTTTATTGAAAAACGATGATACGTATCAAAAAAGTATTTTAGCTGTTGTTTTTCTTCCAAAGACTACATTAAAATAATGTGTCATCTAGTGTGATGATCTTTTTCTTCGAGAAATATTAGTTTAATTGAAATAGATGGAAACAGTTAATTAATCAAACTTGAAAAGCTAATTATACATTGAAACAAATCCTGAAACAAGAAATCTAGCTTATTGGAAGAATAGCTTCCAAAATTACTAATGAAGCTAATGAAAATCAATGAAAAAAATTCCAATGTCACTTCAAAAATCATAAATTGAATCTATGAAGTGCATCAACAAATCAACTGCATTCAGCCTATCAGCTTGGAAAATTATGTATTATCATAAATTCAATCGAAAGAAAATACTGTAACCATGCCTATTGGAAGAATCCTTACAGACATCGCGAGGAACGGAGAACCAAAAATTGAAATTCTATCAGCCAGTTGCATAAAAGAAAATCAAACCATAAGATGACGTCTTTAATGGAGCCACTACAGCCACTTCCCTGTTCAGCTCTGTATGATGACGTCATCTTATGTTAATTAAATTACATTTTCTTTTGTGCAACTTGCCGTTTGTGTTGGAACTTGGAATTATGACATCCCTATTGTCTGTACAGGTAGATCGGAATTTTCTCTTTTATTATATTCGGAACCTACAAGTTATGTATGGTAGCCATTGAGCTTATTAATTTTTTTTGTCCAAAAAGATGTGGGGTCCCAAATTTGAGAATAATTTTCAATATCATTTATCTTATCAATTCGAGTGATAGCTCATTTTACTCTAGAACATGGTATGCCATAGTGGAGTAGGTCAATTTCCACACAGAAAAAACTAAACAAGTAGAATAGAGGACACATTATAAAATTTTTTTGTAACTAACTAGGTTTTGTATGTAATTTATTGTAATTTATCTAATATGTTGCGTAATTGATCTTGTAGTTTTTTTTTGGGGGGAAATAAACATTCATTTAATTATTTGTTCATTTTACTCAGCTCTTCAAGGTGGGTTCAATGCATATCGGTTACCTGATTGAACCTTACCTAACCCTAACGCATGCCTTCGCCACGACCAACCTCACCAGACATGTGTATTTTAATGAAATGATTATAAACTCAACTTTTTGGAATGGGATTGCTCCAAAAATACTTCAACAGTGTAATAAATAAGTCAACAGTGCAATTCATTAAAATATACATAGCCTATCTGGTGAGGTTAGAGGTACTAGTGAGGTTTTGTCAGGCAACCGAAATATGCATTGAAACCGCCTTGAAGAGCTGAGTAAAATGAGCTATCACTCAATATGAAAGGACAAATATTAAGAATTCTCTAATTTGGAGAAAAAGAAGAACAAGATGACAAAGAAGGAGAAGCAGAAGAAAAAGAAAAGTTGGGAAAAAAGTAGGTGTTATCCAATGTACCTACAAGGTACTGGTATACAAAATACAAGGTATACAGAATACAAGGTACTGGCCACGAAAAGATGCGCGTTGACAAATCCAAACCAGCTGGTCGGTGTAACGTCATTGGTGCCTTAAAAGTATATTCTTCCTATCTTTTCAATGTTAAATTGAGCAGCTTTGTAAGTCTTTTTCTCAAAAAGTACATAACTTTCCAGTACCATCGACATCCCCTACGATTAATACAAGAATTTATCTTAATTTTTTTTAGAAATTCAATACTTTTGGACGGCTGGATCTTTCAGAATGATCGATTTTGTAAGAGCCTACTCATCGAATAACTGTTGCTCTCTTATTGAAAATTAACATGCTTTCCCTGGCTCTTTTGTAATTCAATTACTCAATGCTGATCAATTTGATAAAGCGATCATTGAATAAGGAATTAAAAACGTGGAAACATTAATTAGAGTATAATATTATTTCTCTCAACATCCTTCATATCTTGTCTGTATATTACATAGAATCAGTAGAACATCTTGCCGGTTCAACATTTTTAATCCTTTAGGAGTGCACTCTTAATTCAGGAAAAAAATGATATACACATACTTTAACCAGGTGATAGTTGTGTGTTACGGTCACATACAATATTTATCTCTTTTCTTGAGCAGCTTTGTAAGTCTTTTTCTCAAAAAGTACATAACTTTCCAGTACCATCGACATCCCCTACGATTAATACAAGAATTTATCTTCAATTTTTTTTAGAAATTCATCACCTTTGAACTCCTAGATCTTCCAGAATTCTCGATAATGTAAGGGCATACCGGTTTGGAGATAGAGAACTCTCATTTGTTACTACGAGAAGGGATACTCGTAGAATGAATGAATAGATTTTATTTGTCAACATTTGAAAAGATGAATGGCTTCAAAGGTTTTCTACTGGAGGTTTTCTATTCAAAGTTTTAATACCCCAACAATTATAAAGTTGAAAAAAGGTACTGAATGTAGCCTATTTCTCCTAGTAATACTTTGAGTGATAATATAGACCTATACTTCTTCAATCACTGTTTTTATCAGCATAATAATTAGGCTTGGCTTGAATACTTTATAGTTATTTCGAGCTTTCTCGTTATTTATTACGTTGTACACATTCGAGCTGTTTCCTTTGTTCATTGTGATATTCTTCTGCAAACTCAACCAATATCTATCCTTTCAAAATTGATTCTAATACCAATCTCAATGCAGAAGACATATAAAGGAAAAGCTAATATTAATTAGATAAAAGTAAAATCAAGAGCGGTTGCAGAGAATAAAGGTTGTTAGTGCAGGGCATTCCATCAGTGATTTGAAAGGAGAATGTGGATGATCAACGGATGAAGATGATAAGCGCACCACTTTCCTCCCTTATGATATTATACTATGATATTTGATGATTTCGTTTGTTATTACCAATCAATTGGATTGATCAACAATTAAATTCCAATTTTATTTTCGATAAAGAACTTTATTGGTTTCAAAATTATTTACACTCAGTGACCAAGGCACAATCTAGTAACATAATTTTTATCACATATACATCACTCACACTCTATGTGGTAGAAAGCCCCAATATATGGAACAAAAGAAAGTATGGGGTGATAGTATAACACTCACATTCATAAATGCATTATAAACTGAATAATTTGCTATTTGAAAAAATATCTTAAAATATGCCCAACTATATTATCTTTCCGGTATAGGAAAATAATGTGGAGATTGAAAATAATTGGAATTTACCACGCACATTATCCTGTTTTAAGTTTATGAGAGTTCAATTTCTAGAATTGAAATGCCCTCCGAGTTGATTAAAGAGATTTTCATCCTTTCTATTCTATCAAACAGGAATTCAACCGATCACTTGCCTTATAGAATTATCAAGTTTATTAGAAGGAATATATTGTAGGATACTTATAGTATGAATTCATATTCATACGCATACTTTTCAATGTATCATTCATTTTCATTAAATTCATTATTATTGAATCATGAAGAGTTGATTTTCCCTTTCACAAATAAATGAAGAATGAGAGTTCTACAATAAGTACCAATTGAGAATTCCTCTTACAAATAATTAAATTAGAAATATGTGTTTCAGAATACGAGATCAAGTATTCAATACAATTATTGAGAATTCCTCACGCGCAATCCATGCTTAAATATAATATTCGCCCTTATATTTTTTGTTATAGTTTTCAATTAGAAAGATTCAACCAGAAAACTATTTCCTCATCAAGTATGTGAAAGCCATAATTTTCCTGAAAAAAGAGTTCCTCCTAAGGGATTAGGCAAGAAGTTCTATTGATTCTACATATGATATACAGTACACAGACAAGATAAAGGATTGTGAAAGAAATAATAGTACAATCAATGTTTCATGTTCTTAATACCCTATTCAATGATCGATTTATCGAATTCATTAGCATTGAGTAATTGAATTACAAAAGAGCCAGGAAAAGCATGTTAATTTTCAATAAGAGAGCAACAGGTATTCGATGTAGGCTCTTACAAAATCAATCATTCTGAAAGATCCAGTCGTCCAAGAGTATTGAATTTCTAAAAAAAATTAAAGATAAATATTGTATGAGTCGTAGGAGATGTCGATGGGACTTGAAAGTTATTTACTTTTTGAGAAAAAGACTTACAAAGCTGCTTAATTTAACATTGGAAATATAGGAAGAATAGATATTTAGAGTACCAATGATGTCACACTGATCATCCGACTCTGATCATTAAAAGATCGAGATGCACGTGGCCAGTACCTTGTATTCCAAGTAACTTGGTGTTATCTACAGCTTCCACTTTTATAGAGAGATAAAATGAATGCATATCGTTTGAACTTGCCGGTTCAAGTTCAACTACCCAATAGCATTGTAGCGTTGTTACGCGGGAAAAGTTATCCAATAGGCGATGTAAGTGATGACGTAACCCGTTGCTACGCCGCCATTTTGGTTTCTAAACAAACCGTTGCTATGGAGAGAGATCATGTTATTCAAATGGGTCTAAAACATCACCTTACATTTACAAGTATATCAATGAAATAATAGATTTCTAAGAGTTGAGAATATTTTTTTCAAGTTCTACACACTCAAATCATTAACTCTCAGTATTGATTCAGATCAAATAAATTTTTTTGGGACAGCCAAAGCAGAAAGTCTCAGGAAGTAGAGCTTATAGTACCATGTCTGTAGTCTGCTATGGATACCTACCTATAGAGAAAGTTGAAGTGCAATTTGAATTATTACCTAGAATTTCATTAGATTGTTATAAAGTTGTAATTTAGAAATTCATATGAATATATTCTGTTTTCCTATTGTTTAGTGTAACTGTTAGAGTAGACTAAAGCTTAAATATATAGGTTAGGTGTTTTGGTTTTGCCTAGGTACTTACTTATAAGTTTGGTGTTGAGGTTTTCTGAAGTATATCATTGTTTTCAATTTATGCGAAATAGTGAGATATTGAATGAACTGAACACAGTAAAAAGATGTAGATGCTGTGACCACTAATCATGTTGTATACCTACTTCCTACATTCTAACTAACCGGTGATGATGTTTACAAGAATTTGAAAGGGGTAAGTGAACATGTAAAGTAAAGCAAATAATTATGTATTTTATGTGCTACATTCACTGTAAACATAATTGTATTTGAATTATTGTATTAATAATTTCACTTATGTAGTTATTTTAGATAAATTTGATTTTTATTAACAATTACACAACCTAAAAATGTAGTACAGAACTTATAGAGGCGAGCTAGACCTTGGGTTTTTCAGGAAATCTCAAAAAAATGGTATGTAGCCTGCCTTTTCACTGTAATGTTTACAGTCAGGAACAAAGAAAATGTTCTTTTGCTTCAAACCATTTTTATTTGTCATCGAAATTAGATTGTATAAATTTTCAAATAAACATTTCTAATGTGAAACAGCAGACTGTAAAACTTCCAGCATATGCTGTGAAAGTAAACTTATTTTGAAAACAAAATAATAATTAAAAATTTCTTGTAAGAATTCATGTGGCACTTTAATTTTCTCTTCAACAAGGCTCACCATAGCAGCCTACATACATAGTACTATGCACTACTTCCTGAGACTTTCTGCTTTGGCTGTCCCAAAAAAATTTATTCGATCTGAATAAATACTGGAAATTGATGATTTGAGTGTGTAGAACTTGAAAAAAATATTCTCAACTCTTAGAAATTTATTATTTCATTGATATACTCGTAAATGTAAGATGATGTTTTAGTCCCATTTGAATAACATGCTCTCACTCCATAGCAACGGTTTGTTTAGAGACTAAGATGGCGTCGTAGCAACTGCTTACGTCACACTTACATCGCCCATTCAGTTCCTTGGCAGGCGACAGCTGAACGAAGCGCGACTTTTGAAAATTTTTGCCTAGCGTCACAACTCTCATAATAATTATGTTTTTTCGGCTTAGGAAGGTGAAGGAGTCATGGGAAAATTCTACAAAAAGTCGTGAACGTTTTTTTCATATATTTGAGATTCTTCTAAATTTTTAAATCAATCTGTCCAAATTTAACAAAGTTATAAGCATTTTCAAATGTGATGCTGGTTGAGAATAAAAATAGAGTAATATCTGTATTCCCTACCAGACATTCAGCTGAACTTTGAGTTCTCATTTTATTCTATGGAAAAATGAATGCATTTTTAGCATTTCTGAGCTTGGAATCATATTTTTCAAATGTTTCTTCATATCTTTATCCAATCAGATACAATTTATATAATATACAGTGATGCAGTAATTAAGATTTCTATTACATAAATACATACATTACATATATAAATTAATAAATATATACATTATATAAATTACATACTTGAGTATATTCTTACCATTGAACAGACCAACACGAATTGTAGAGATTTAAACAAAAGACCCACCTTGTGTTAAGGGATGAACCTACACTTCTATGGATGAATACTTCGTATACAAATCAATTAATATCAGATAATTTGATAATATTCTAGAGATTGGAGTTAGACTCACTAATATTCTATAAGGAATAATTGTCATACTTGGAAGATGTTGGAGTACATTGCTCATTATAATGTAAATGTAGTAACAGTTTGTAGCATTCGATGTTTTAATGATTCCAGTAGTCCTTCATTATTGTACTTTCTTGTGTATGTCACTGCAATAAACTGAATTTATTGATACACGAAATAATTCTAAAATCAATATAACAATAGGCAGTGTTCGGTAAAGATGGTATTGTGATTAAAATTCATTCAAAGACCTGGCATGCTGCCCAAAAGTCTTCATTCAGTTTTAACAATCGAAACCTTGATATTATTCCAGCAAATAAGTTTGAATTTCACGGCCATTCCCCAATTTTATTCAGATGTTCATACCTTAAGATTAGTGTGGTTAATTTCTGATGAGAAAGTCAAAAACATTTTTTTTAATTTCCAATAATTGATAGAAGGGCCATTTGCACAGTGACAGTTTAAACGAAAATTCCATCTTAAACTGGATTAAATCCATATCAAGTCTCGTTTGTTATAATGTGTTACATTTTGAGTTTAAGCCACCAGCTGATTAAATTCAGTTTAAGCTTTGACTGAGCAAATGGCTCTTAATTCGGTAATTCCCTTTCAACTGATACAGCTCATTGGGGTTTTCAGGGTAATCTCCTAGATTTCTACATTTATTGAGCATGCTTGACTTATTATGCAACCTCAAATAAATAAATAAATCAACTTTATTAATCAACTTTAAATGCATAAAAAAACGGTGCTTGTACAATTTTTTTCCTTTACATATTCTGACAACATGAAAATCTTAGTCTATTGACAATGCTCTACAAAATGTTTTGAGTTATGTGCAATACAAGTTCACAGAGCCAGTCGCTGGTTGATTCAAACAAATCTCGAATCATTATTACAAAGACGAAGTATGGCAACGTTTGATGGACCTTCATGAGGAGTGGAATTTATTTACTATATATGAGAATTGGCAACACAGCTCAGCGGACCAAACATAGGAGCACATTTCACGCAGCAATTATAATATTGAAGGACCTTCTTGAGGAGTAAAATTTGCATGCAACTCCAATGTTGGCGCCAAATCACTCAAGACCCAACATAGGAGTAGATTTTATATAGCAGAATTATATAAGCACTTTGGAGGTTAGAAAGGACCATCATGAGGTGAATAACTTCACAAGGATCTAGATTAATTATGGATGAATATATCATAAATTGAGTGGAATATAACCATTCAGCAAGTCAAGTTCTTCAGGTATAACATAATAGTTTCATTTTGTGACTATCTGATCAAATTTAAAATGGGGGGTCCCGGGGAACTACATAAGAGTTGAAATTTTACTGGACCCACAACAGGCACAAAAACGTAAATATATATTTATATATATATAAATATTCTCGTCACAATTTCACTTTGTGACTTTATATATATTTATATATATATATATGTTTATATGTTTATATATATATGAAAATTATGTTTGACGCATCATCACGTCTGAACTACTGGACTGATTTACTTGAAATGCTGCTCATAAATTCTTAGGGGCGATTGCTGAGATCGGGTCTGGCTAACCCCAGCGCAATGTTGGTCTAGCGCAACTTTGGTCTCGGCTAAAAAATCGGTTTGCTGAGATCGAGTTTAGCCATCGGTCATCTCTTGGTCGAGAGCAACTTTGATCCCCAGGTTTAGCCAGACCAACGCTCAAGTTTAGCCAGACCGAGGCGCAACTGGAGGAATCCACGGGGAATTATTGTCGCAATGTTGGCAACAGCCATCTCGAATGCTACTTTGGCTCTCACATGCTGTCTTTGCGTCTTGCTTTTGCACTCTCTCACTCACACTCACTCACACTCACTCACTCTCCCATCATTCGTTTCTTTTTGTTTTTTCTTCTTCCCCTCCCTCCCTCACTCTCTCTCTCTCTCACTCTCTCTCTATCTCTCTCTCTCTCTCTAAGAGGTTTTCCTTTAGGATTTATCTAGTGGAATTTGAAATATTGTTTCTAATTGTATAAATAAATAAAGTTAAAAATTCTCTTTTAAACTGTATTTTGATTAAGAGTTTTATTTACTTATATTAATCTTATGTAATCTTATTACATGATATGTAATCTATTTTTTCTGTTCTTACGTAAATTTGTCTTCTTTTGTAAAGGGTTGTGTGGCAGAGAGGACCAGGAGTCCTAATTCCGCCCTAATATAGGCATATAATCAATCAATCAATCAATCAATCTCCCTCTCTCTCTCTCAAGCATAATATGCCTTTATTAGGGCATATTGAAGAAAAAATCAATCAATCTCATTCTCTCTCTCTCTTTCCCCCACTTACTCCCATTCTCTCTCTATTTCAGTCTCGATCCTCTCTTGACCATCGTTATAATGATCATCTGTGATTTTATAATCTTCTGAACTCTTTTGAATGTTGTTACAGTGAACACATGAACAAATCCTCACCTTTTTGGTGTTCATTTGGAATTCATTTTCATTTATTTCGAAAATGTAGTTTTTTTCTAGCGTATTGTCCAGCTAGGAATTTAATTTAATATTTTTCCATTACTAAACAAATAATAGCTATTGCTGCAAAACTATGTATAATGCGACATGATGCTGCAGTACTCAGATAAATCGCCAGTCTCTATGTAGACTACCATCAGCAAAAAATCTGAGAGCAATCAGCACTTCTCTTCAGTTTTAAATTCTGATACCGTACTCGCCGACTTGATGTATTGGTTCATAATAATCCAAATATTCTAGATAATCCATTATTTACTTCATCCACTCACAAAATCAATTCCACAGAAAGGATCACGCAAACAAAGGGTCGCTCATCACCATCTGGACTCAACTTAATAGTTCAATTATGCAATGCACACTATTTCTGCATCCCGTGATGATGAAAGCAAACGCAGCTGCCTCCAATTAGCAACAATCAACCCCACATAGATATCATCTCACACTTTCGTACAATTACAACGTGTTTAATACAGTTCTCCTTCATTACTGATGTAGGCGCAGTTCCATATTATGTTCAAATCAATTATACGGGTAGATAGCATCGATACTATCGTAGCCTAGATTCGTAGAAGGTAATCGACCACTGATAGAAATTGAGTCAAAAGAATTGACTTCCAATTTAATATATTTTCAGACATTGTTTAAACAAAAAAATATATAATATGAGTGTTGAGAGAATATCAGAATGATAATAAAATTATGGGCTACTCAGTGAATGGGCTAGTGCGTACTGCCAGAGACAAATAAATAGGTACGGTAACTTTCAAACAGTATCTTTACTCTATGGAACTGCGTATAGCGAATACTTCAGAAAGATCTTTTTGGAGTAAGTCAGTTTTGTTCTTACAATCTTTAAAAATTGAAAGTTCAATTAAACATGTATTGATAATTGTTCATTCAGTTTCATGCATGAATATGAAAAGATCATGTATGTAAAACAGTTCATGTGATTGGAACGTAGTCCCTTATCAATGCTCCAGCACCTTTTTTTAGTATGGTACCCACAAAATGTCCTAGTTATGTTATAATTAAAGAGTATTTTCCACCGGGGAAAGGAGAATATACAATTCTCCAGTAATATCTGGGAACATGGATATATCCCCCCCCCCACAGTAAATATATTTTTTTGCACTTTAGTAAAAATCATGAAAATCATAGGTTTGTAGACTATAGCTTTGAAACTATTTTTTGAAACAATTGAATGACTAATGAAATTATATTTCCATTCTATTTGTTATATGAACTGAAATAACATAGGCCTATGATATTTTCTATGAAAAATTAAATAATGATCAGCCCACTGAACATAAAGAAACTTCATTATTAGGATGTAGTTTTTCAAGTGGAAATTGCTTGAAATCACACCAAATTGAGGGTATTTTTCTTGAATTTTCCAGGGGAGGCCCCCCGGATCCCTCTTTCGTGCGAGGTAAAGAATTTCCTTGTTGTTTGAAGGTGTTTTCATTTTCACTTTCTTATGTTATAATATTTTAAACATTAGTGGAAAAACATTTTAAATATGACTTATGAGTAATGAAATTATTCAGAATTCAAAGATGAACCCCAATTTGACATTGGTTTTCAATAAAATCAAAAGAATAGCGAGTTAATAGCTTAATCCCGAACTTAAACCTGCCTCCTAGCAGGTCTAAGTTGGAGTCTAAAATCATCATTTTTGCTCCTGAGATTATCTCATTTTAGCCTGATCCCGATCTCAGCAATCCACCGAGATTATCTTTTAAACTCGAGTTGATCTACGCTTGAACTCAGCAATCCACCGAGATTAATTTTTAGCCTAGACTGGATCTCAGCAAACCGATTTTTAGACCACCGGTTTTTCCCTGCGATAATTGCCGGTCGGCTAACTTTTGCGCTCGAGCGTGGTTAATCCCGATCTCAGCAAACCGATTTTTGATCTGTGGCTCAAAAACCGGTTTTTAGCCGAGCGCAAGAGATAATCCCGATCTCAGCAATCGCCCCTAAATCAACCGAGGATTCTTATAGGCCTATTTTCAATTCTTCTGGATTTCATTGGGTCGTTTTAAAATAGACCCTTGCGAAGCACGGGTTACCTGCTAGTGGTTTACTATTATTATTTTAGCTCGTTGATCCAGTGAGAAGACTGGTCATGGATTGAATGAAAATTGAATTGAATTTCCACTTTAAAAAATTGGTAGGAAATGCCCTAGTATATTATTAAACTATTCGATCAACTATCAGTTTGTCTACTTTCAACTCAAGCAATTCTTAAATTCTATTTGCTTCAAAACATAAACCACTAATGAGTTTTCTAAAACAATTCATCTTTTAATTCAATCACAAATTCAAAATAATATCACAAAAAAAAATAGAATCAAACAAAAAAAATTAATGTGATTCTTGTCTTTTGTGAATGATGGCCGGCTGTAACTTTGTCTACAGTACACAAATACGAAGCCATAAATTTTCAGGTTAGTAATAATATTAAAAGCATTTGATTGTGCAATTTCTAATGAACTTTTTAAGATGATCTAAATTAAATTGTAAAGAGACATAAATTTCAAAATTGGATACATGATTGAAAGTAAGTAGGCTATACTTGATTCAGTCTAGTTTTTCTACAATAACATCATGTCTTGGTGATGTCAGTGGTCTGTCTTATCTCACTCCGAGAAAGTAGGTACCCAATGATTACTGTTCTGTGAATAATTTGATGAAAAAGCTTTTCCGTATATCTGCTATAATATTAGTAAAGTAACTTTCCCTTTTTTTCTTATTAATCAGTATATAATATTGATTTCTTGTTGCTTAAAAGAGTCACTTATTTGAATCAATTGTATAGAATTATGTTAGGTACCCCATAATAATATTATTAATCGCGAACAGCATTGTTATAGGCTAATTAATAACTGCTTCCTGCTTTGACAGTCAATTTAAAGCTTATTTATAATAATATTTAGGTTATGAAGTTGAATAGTTCTAATTATTCTTTTTGAAAAGGTTTACCGGACCTATGCTAACCTTTTTGTGGCTTTTTAAATTTACCTAAGAAATAAAATTAGTCCTATCATGCACTAGATTTTAGGATGATGAAATTTTTTTTATTACCTTATTTATAGTCTTGCTACAATAAATCTCACTTTTCTACCAATAGCTATGTAACCTAAGTAGAACTTCCTTGGCGCATTTAATCCTTTCTTAAATCTATGAATTTAATTCAATTTTTAAATCTTCGACACTTTGTCGTGTATTTGTTACGATTTCTTAAGGCTTTCAACCACGGTCAAACAAGTTTGTGCCAACCACTATCATAACTTAATAATGTACTAAATTATGGACATCAAAATATAACTTTTAATAAGTGAGTTTTTATGACTTCTCTATTCTAATAATTGTAGGGTCTGATCTGTGATGTTTTGCACACACTATTTTGACTGTGGATGAGGGTCCTTATTGAATAAATATTGAAATTTCCAATCGACTATCACTCAAATGTTGTTTCAGATATGTCACTATCAATCGATGGTGACAATCGTTTACAAAGAGGCTCAATCAACAAACTGCAAGGAAGTTTTTCATCGACCGACTCAGTTGAGGTGCACAGAAATGCTTCAGACCTTGGCGTGCATCAAAACTCGCCACAGAAAACGCGCAAGGCGAAGAGAATAAAATTTCTTTGCAACGGCGACAAATATTGTAAAGGCGTTACAATGGCTGTAACCCCAGAACGGTATCGATCTTTTGATAGTCTTTTAACTGATCTCACTAGAGCTCTTTCTAACAATGTAAACCTTCCCAGTGGAGTTCGAACTCTGTTCACAATGGACGGCCGAAAGGTAGCTCACATCGACGATTTAGAAGATGGCAAGCATTACGTGTGCTCTGGCATGGGAGACTCTTTCAAGCGCGTAGACTATTTTGTTAATGGAAATAACATAAACTCAGCTAAGGTGAAACCTGCTAGGTCGTTGACTAGACTGAGTGGCAGCAATAGTCCATGCATTAGTGTGCGCTCTCCCACACCAACCACTGTTGTACGGCCCAAAATAATAATTGTTGTTAGAAATGGCACGCGGCCTCGGAAGGTGATGAGACTTCTACTAAATAAAAGAAATGCTCCTTCGTTTGATCACGCTCTTTCTACTATTACTGAGGCTGTCAAGTTGGATACAGGTGCTGTGAGAAAAGTCTTCACCTCCACGGGTAAACAGGTAAGTAATTATAATTATCTTACACAAGGGACGTATTTAGAGACGATTTTTGGAAGAGTTATTCATGAAAGTTTCATTAGAACAAATAAAAAAGTATTCCCAGTGTCAAAACATATTTGAGCGGAGAAGGTAGGCCTATCTGAGAGTTGAAATGTTAAACATGTCAGAATAATTCAGTGGAACAACAAAGGCAGAGTAGAAGGTGGAAGGAAACAGAGCCATTCACAAACATGCATTGTTTTCAATACTCTCAGTTACCTTCCTTCGCAGCTCCACCATTGTTTCACCCTGAGTTAAGCATACTTGATAACAAACTTGAGTATTGTGCGGTAGTTCTTAATATTATAGAGTTTGTATTTTCAATGTTCACTTACAGTCAATTTAAATATATTTTTCTGCTAAGTGAAATGAGATGAGTAATAATTAAGTAGGCTGATAATTGGCTGACTCAAAAATTAAAATCATCGTGAAGCAGACATCAACTATTCTAAGTTCCATTTCGAAATAGATTATTATTTAGCGCTAGTTTTTATGTGTTATTATTGGCTTGAAATATCTAAAAGTAAAATAACCTCTATAAATATGAAATCATTTTTGACGAGTACCAACTTCCTCTGAAACCTTCCGTAGCTGGAAATTTGCTTAGTGAAGTGGAGTAAAGACATTGAAATGGTCTTTGAACAGGGCCCTTAACTAGGATCACAGTAACAACAGGGTCACAGTAACTTGAACTGACAACACTTTTGATGACATAGAGGTTCCCATGTTGAAAATTATGACATGATATCGTTTTGTTGCTGTTCAAAATACTTGGAAAGTTTGCCTAAGAAACCTAAATGCTCAATTGTATTGAAACTTGTATGGTTTTTTCACAATTTGGAGTGAAACTTCTCCGCTAACACACCAACAGAATACGCTACCTTATTCTTAAAAGCTTCTTATTACTTGTCTCTGACGCCTTAATGTTGAAAAAATTGTTATTCTTTAATATAGCAGACCACTACACTTTTATACTAGTGTAAATGTAGTTGATAGTACCTTATTGAATAAGCTATAGTACCCTATATGAATAAGCTACCTTATTCTTAAAAGCTTCTTATTACTTGTCTCTGACGCCTTAATGTTGAAAAAATTGTTATTCTTTAATATAGCAGACCACTACACTTTTATACTAGTGTAAATGTAGTTGATAGTAAATAATTTGCCCAGTGGTGTAATCCGAGTACTCGTAATTTATGTGGGTGTGTAGAAGTGATGGATTTGACTTCATAGTATCACACACATAAGAAAAGAATCTAAACCTATCCAACTGGTTCAGTATAATGTTTATTTCAAATTTAGTATCAGGTAATTTTTGAAAGATCACTATTCAATTGTAGTTATTTCTATATCTCGATGATAACTTTGCAGCTCATTTTTTCAATGCTTTTTTATATTTTTAGGTGATCAATTTACAAGACTTTTTCACTAGTGAAGATCTCTTCTTTGTATATGGTTCTGAACGATCGAATCAGTTTGATTTTGAATTTGACTTTGAAGGTAAGTTATTACAATATTGATCAATTTGTATGCACTTTGAACATTATCTTGGGTCAAGAATACTGTAAATTGTCATATAATTTATACTGGAGTTTAGCAGTGAATTGTGGATTCATTATGAAACTGCATTTAATCTGAAAACTAAGTTAATATATCTGATTCATACTTTATAGAATTGTTGTCTAGAATCTAATCTTGCAATCTAGAAAGAAATAGTTACATTAAAAAAATCATATTGCAAATTATTCAATTCTTCTCTTCTTGTCATTAAACTTTTATTTTTAGTGCAAAAAATGGTGCTGCTTTTAATATATGAATTAATAACACATATAATAATATTAAGGATTAATGTTATCTTGATTTTTTAGAACTTAGATCAATCCAAGCCCAAAGAAGAGGCCTCAGAAGAACTGGAGGAGAGTTGAAGTCGGGCACCCACTGTTTGGATGAACTTGGTGAGTAGCTTTACTAACATTCTTTTCATTTTCCCCTTTTCATCATATGCACCACCCATCATTAAATTTATACCCCCTCAAAAAATAACATCATTAAATTGTAAATATTATCAATAAATGTTATAGTACTTCACTGATATTTTATTCTTCTTCTTCACTTCAAGGATTAGGTTTGTTAAAGAACCTGTTCCGGCACCCATCTTTTCCTCGGTCTTCCCACGTCTCTTTTCCCAGTAGGTTTATAGCATTTAGCCTCCAAAGGTATTCGTCCAGGAGGCATTCTATTCAAATGACTGCACCAATTCATCCTGTTTTGAATGATTTTTCCATGTAAAGGTGTAACAGATAAAGCTCTTCTTATCTCCTCATTTCTGATTCTATCTGCTCTAGTGCAGCCAAACACACTTCTTAGAAACCTCATTTCTGCAGCTTGAATCTTGCTGTCTACTCTACGTGTGTGGATCCAATTCTCACTTCCGTAAAGCAGCGTTGGTACAGCGATGGTATTGAAGAATTTGATTCTAGTATCCTGCCTTGTTTTATTTTTGAGGTTTCTATGAATATTGCCACATATTCGTTGGAACTTTGTTTTGAATATCTTTATCTGTATCATAGGTTACATCATTGCCAAGATAATTGAAATTTTTCACCTGTTCTATTATCTTCCCATTCAATTCTATCTTGGTTCTGGATGGATATTTACCTTTGAAAGCCATTGATTTTGTTTTCTTAGTTGATATCTTCAAATTATATTTCTGAGAAACTCTGTCCAGCATAAACTTCTTTAAGGCGTCCTCTTAATAATAAATATTTATAATAAATCTTAAAAAATAATATTTTATTATACCCAACATTTATTGAATTATCAAATTTTTCATCACTCATGTAAAAATTATTTCTAATAATACAAAATGCAAGCAGGTATATTTGGCGCACTACTATTCAGGAACTTTCTCGTACAGACATTTTGCGTATGTTCTGTTATTAAATTATTTTGAAAGATAAATATGACTATTATAATAATCAATATATAATCGTATGGTGTCGCAGTGGTTAGGGCAACAAAAGTCAAGTGTAAAAAAATAGAGCCTACCAATTTGGATTTGTAATAATATAAAATATTAATTAATATACATGAAACTAACAACTATCAATCAGTTTTCTTCGGATTAACATCAAATGCCGTTCAGCTCCCTCAGCCAGAGCACAGCCTCCTCATCCGCCAGGTGCAATCTAGGCAACCCTCCAGGAAAATGATACAATGGACATGACGAGACAATGTGGTCCATGGTTTGAGTTTCTCCACACTCGCAATTGGGGGACTCTGCAAATCCCCAAACATGCATGCCGTTATAGCATCTTCCCTGGCCAGTTCTGAACCTGTTTAGGCGAACCCACTGCTGTCGGGGCAACCCAAAGCCAGGGACTCTGTTGCCTGGATCAGACACAAGCTCTTTATTTTTCACCTCCTGAGATTCCCACATACCAGACCACTTCTGTGCTGTGGAGTTTGAAAATCCTGCTTCATAGGGGTATCCTAATCAATGATCTTGTAGGAAATGAGAATGACAATTTGATTTTGAATGGAATATGACTTGATGATATTTTTTTCAGGTCGTGGTGTACCAAAACTACCAAATAAAACGAAAGCTTTCAAAGTTTCAAAAAGACAAGACTCAAATAATCTGAGTATACCAAATAAAGTGCTTAGCAAGTATTCTGTGGGATTTGTGATAGGGGATGGCAACTTTGCAGTTGTGAGACGGTGCTGTGACAAGTAAGCATTTCTACATATTATTCATAGAAACTTGTTCCTGTAGACTGATTTGTATATTATTTTTTATAAGAATGGTAAATTCTTTCTGTTGTGCACTAATAACGTACATCGATTTCAATCAACAATAGAATATTATCTGCCAATCGTACAAGAAGATGTGATTGTTCACTCCTTTAGTTCATAAAAAAAATTTCTACTATGCTCATGCTCGTAGACCATAAGTAGAAATCAAGTTTATTACATTAGAAGTTGATTTTTTCGGAGGTACAGTATGTCGTTGACTACTAAATATACAAATAACATGAGTATGTGTAATAAAGTGTAGAACATTTCTAATAAAATTCATTTGGAATAACAAATTCAGTCCTTGATGGTTGATATGCATATAATTGTTTGTTTCAGGACTAAAAACATAGACTATGCTTTAAAAATAATTGACAAATCCAAGTGCGCTGGGAAAGAACACATGATTGAGAACGAAGTTTCAATTCTGCGAAGTGTGGAGCATCCTAACATCATACGTCTCATCGCAGAGCATGATACTGCCAAAGAGTTGTATCTAGTCATGGAACTCGTCAAGGTAACAATCTCATGGAAAATAAAAACCTTACTGAGACTTAAATATTGTGTTTTAAAAACTTCATGTTATAGTTGTTTCTCTCAATTTTGATTTTCATTCTACAATTTACAAAGTTTATTGGTAAATTTTCACTTCAATGTAACTTATTACAAGGGTTGATTATTGAACTGTGGAGTGAATGACATAGTAAATAAGGTAGACTAGCAGTGTCAAACCCCAAGGTCACTGTGTCGTTACGAAGAGTGGTGTTGAAAAGTACACTACATCAAACTTGATACCTATCATGGAATATGTCATTTTATATTTTTGTGATGAATGTAACAGTGGTTTTTGATCAGAGCATAGTTTGATTTTATAGTCAGACCACAGTGGTAAGAGATGGCGTTATTGAGTATTTTTTTAAATATAAATATTCAAATGAAGTTAGTTTCTAATGTAATTATGATTCCGTCTTGTCCAATCAACGTAGGAGAGAACTAAAAGTAGTAATAAATTATATATTTCAGGGAGGAGATCTATTCGATGCCATTTCGAAAGCAGTGAAGTTCGCAGAAAGTGATGCTCAGGTGATGACTCACAACCTGGCATCAGCATTGACCTACTTGCATGAGCAGAACATTGTGCACAGAGACATCAAACCAGAAAATTTGTTGGTGAGTCTTTTTTTTGTGATATTATGAAAAAAACAAGTGATCTGTTGTTCTATCCCTAAAATAGTTATTTGTGCAACTAATGCACAAAGTGACAGTTTGCTGCACCGAAAGAAACGTTTACGGAATGGTTTCTTGAGTGCAGCAGAGGAACTTTGCGCACGTATTTCACATAAAATTTTTCCTACAGTTACCATTGAGAGAAGTGGTTGATTATGGGTAAAATGATTGCTGAAATCCATCAAATGTTTGTCTGAATAATTTTGTTATTAATAACAACTTTAATTTATTTTAAACTTGATAATCCAATTGAAAATTAATAATCGATAATTTATTCAAATCAAAATTTAATTAATCCAATTAATTTGAAAATTTGAATAATTTTCAGTAAATCTTAATTTATAAATAATTTTCCAACCAATCAATCTATGAATGAAAAAAATATTATTTGAAATAATGAATGATTAATAATATTCCAAATGTATAATTTAATGAGTTCTCATTTTTATTTATTTGGAAATCAGAAAAATATAGATAGAACAAATTCGCATTCAAAATACATGCCAACAATGTCAACAGCTGATTGGGATGGCTGCAAGATAATACGCAAAGTATTAAGAGTACGCAAAGTAATACTTTGTGCACTAGAGCGGAAAAGTGATTCTTGGCGTTCTGCCATCAGTGCAGGAATGGTCACTTTTCAAGGTAACTGTAGGAAAAATGAATTTTTGTTGTTGTAGAGCTACTTCCAGGAACCTTACTTGTCATCTAGCCGTCATACCTATCACGTACAGTTCTTCTATTCATATAGGCAAGGGTGAAAAAGTGTTATGAATATTCTTACATAGATAAAACCCCTATGATATACGCCTATATATGTCTATCTCAATAATAATTAATGTCAAGGCTTTGGCCAAACTTATAGTTCTCAATTTTTGGAATTATTTTACTGTAGTTTGAAGTCCACGAAATGAGCATTATTATCACTCACGGTACAAACTTTTGCAGTTTTTCTATGATATATGACTAAATTGTGATTTTTTCAAATTCCAGTTACTTCACGTGCTTTCTTCAAGTACTTGAATTTGCCACTTCTTCCACTGGCAAAATGAACTATTTTTCTCATCGCATTATAAAAAGTTGATTTCAAAAAATATAATCACAAAACTAAGTGCCTCTGACTCTAAAAGTTGATCAGTGTCAGAATAGCAATTGAATTTCTCTCATTTCTAAACGATAATCTATTTTTGAAATTGCAGGTTGAAATGGAAGGCAATACTGTGAAATTATTGAAAGTTGGTGATTTCGGACTGGCACAGCGTGTGACTGGACCACTCTTCACTGTTTGCGGCACCCCAACTTATGTCGCTCCGGAAATATTGACCGAAGTTGGCTACGGCTTGAAAGTAAGTGCATCTACATTCCCAAAATATAAATTAGATGAAAATGAAGAGTTGAAGGAGTATTTTGTTCGGGGAAAAATATTTTTAATTTGGTTGTTTAACTTATATAAAGTAGATGTTGGGTTAACTGTAATCCAATTACTATTAAGATAAAGGAAGGACAGCTAAGGTGGCTGGGGCATGTGGTGACGATGAGGAGGAGAGGAGAGGATACACAATATACAGAAGGATGAGGAAGTGTAAGTGAGAAGGAAGGCGGCCAAGGAAAATGTAGGCTGGTGATGTCTAAAGAGGCGCTTGTGGCGGCAAAGAGTGGTAGTTGCAAAATGGCGGGTAGAAGAGTGATAGACCAGCTAACTTATCGAACAGCAGTGATCCGTGCTCTAATGGACACAATGCTTGCCTAGCAACATACAGATCCCGGGTTCAAACCCTATTATTACCAAAAGTTTTTTAACCAGATCACTCTCGTGTTATCGGATGGATAGGTTGATATTGTCGGTCCCGGCTGAAATATGACAGTCGTAAGGCCCATTAACGGCTTAAATTATATATTCAGGTGAGGTGGAACCTTCCCGCCAGGGGACTCCCCACCAACAAAAGCCTTACGAATTTACTTTACTTATAAAATATATCAAGGCTCGATTGCAAAGAAGCAAGTTGAATTTCATTCATGATCAAGTGCTAATTATCGACGTCTTCGCTTCTCTGATTGGTTTTCGTGGCATTTAACTTTCATTTAATCACAGTTAAAATTGAACAGACGTTTGTGTAACCGGGCCTTATCATTCTTTTTTCCAAGTTATTTACCCAATAATTAGTAAATAATTTGCTTGCCAGTAAATAATGATTTTATTTTTGTAATGTAAGCGTCTCCCACATGCGCACATGATTCTTGCAGGTGTTATGATGCATTTTTTCAAATTATTTTTTGTATTTATTTATTTTGAAGTGTCAATAAGGTTTTTTATTTCACTTAATTCAACGCTGAATAACTTTGGAGTCATTCTCCTTCATTATCCTATACTATTAAACGAACAATTTTTGTTTGTATAGATTTTTATGTTTATATATATATATATATATATATATAATATATATATATATATATATATAATATATATATATATATATATATATGTATGTGACCGGATCTCGAAAACGGCTGTAACGATTCTCACGAAATTTGGAAAAAGTAGGTTTATGATAAAAAGATTCGATTGCACTAGGTCTCAACCCTGGGATAACTCGCTGAAGGACATTAAAAGGATAAAATATGTCATTGGAAAAAAGCTGGAAATTTTGTCGTCTGTCGATACCGTGGAAGTGAGTGAACGAGTGCATGTGTGTGGGATCATCCAGCTGATTTCACGAAGAGAAAAATTCAGCAAAAGAAACTTATTTTTGTTTATTTCTCTTTTTTTTAGAAAACATGATTACTTCAGAAAGTCCAAAATAGTAACTAGATGCTGTTAGTGTAGAATAGTTCATAGTATATTAACAAATATTGTAGCAAACATAGTATATCATTCTAAATCGAATTCATAGTATATATATTTGTAATTGATGATGTGTTTATTTTTTGAAGTGTGAATAATTGTTATTTTGATGAGTGATAGTAGCTTAACCTAGATTTTGATTTGGACTGTAGTATAAATTTGAAAAGGGACAGTTTTGGGCATAAGCCTCTTGTGCCTCCTCATATAACTGTAAAACTAATTGTACGACTGAGAAAATAGATAAATAAATATAAACTATAAATTTAATCTTTCGTTACAAATTTTCTATGTTTTTACACTCCAGAGCAAAGCTCGGTCCCCCGATATTTTATAACAAATTTATCTAGTTGATCTAAAGTCTGAGAAGATTCGTACTTTGAACAATATTATAAGAGTGTAACTGTGGTTGGATTGTTGAAGATTGACGTGTGGGCAGCTGGAGTGATCCTGTACATCCTGCTGTGTGGCTTTCCGCCGTTCGTCAGCGCCAACAACGACCAGGAGGAGTTGTTCGACGACATCCTGAGCGGTCAGTACGGCTTCCCCAGTCCTTACTGGGACGACGTCTCCGACTCGGCCAAGGACCTCATCACACACATGCTGCAGGCCAGCCAGGACTGTCGCGTCTCCGCTGAGGACGTCCTCGATCATCCCTGGCTCATCACCAGATAGCATACAATCCTCCTGTCTTCCTCCAAAAACACTTGGCACATTTGAAACATATTCACGTGATCACCTTCAACTGCCCTATACAATTCTCCACTAGGCAGATTCGATTTACCTAATGTAAATAATCACGTGGCAAACTATTTCTACCTACTGCCCGATACTATCCTACTGTAGAAAATACTTGGTGGATTTGAAGCATATTATACTGTAAATAATCAGTTAATGAACTATAACTTCCTATCTCCCCATAAAATCCTCCTATCTTCCAATTAAAAGCTTAAATTGAAACATTGGGTCGATTGAATAAAACTTAGAATCTAGTGACTAGCACCTAGTTATAGCTATAAGCTCTTCGTTCTAGCTATACAAATAAGATTTTCCATTCGAATCTAATCCAAGCATTTGCTTGAAAAGTACTTGGAACTAGCAATTTCTAGTTTTTATTTAATCGACATATAATAATTATGTAAATATCAACATTTATATACACAAAGCTTTGTACATACTTGAGCGTCATGGACAGGCGTATTTCACTTTTCATCAGCTGATAATACCTGTATTTACACAGAAACAATAAGGTACAGATATAATAACAGTAACATTAGCTGATGAAAAGTGAAATACGCCTGCCTGTCCATGACGTTAAAGTCTGTACAAAGCTCAATATCAACTTTATACTGCCCGTTACATTAAATAATAATTACTAGTAGTTCTGTGAACAGTAGACCTCACGCAGTATTCTCATCCACAAGTACCTGATGAAACTATAGACCTTATGGAAATAGACTGGCTTCTCCACACATCTGTGTAATCACTTGTCAGCTGATTTATGATGAATAATTCTATAGTCTGTTTTTACTCAAATATTGGCGTATGAAGGAGGCTCCTTTTTCCTTTTATATTATCCTTGAAATGCAAAATTTCCAAAAAACCATGTATATACGTCGACGCGCAATTAAAAAAGGAATATACCTGTCAAATTTCAAGAAAATCTATTACCGCGTTTCGACGTAAATGCGCAACATATTAACATTTAAACATTCAAACATTAAGAGAAATGCCAAACCGTCGACTTGAATCACTTCGCTCGGTCAATTATAGAATGAACTTTTTATAACCTAAATTTTATCAATCCTACAAAATTTAGCTGATAGATTCTGGGTACAAGTCATAATAATTTATCAGGGTCGGGAGAAGTAAGTTTGGCAATTTTCAACTTCTTATAGATTTTGATCATATTTCAAGATTTGTTAGTGAATATGTGAGTAAATTTGAATTTCTATGGCCATTTTTTCATATTAACTAATTAACATTTGCTATTATTAGACATATTGCTCTTCCAGCAATAAATAGAGCATAGCTGAAACAGAAACTCTTCATAACGTTAGTTTATGGGCTTTGATCAAACTGTTAATACAGCAAATTCCTTGAAAATGGCAGCAATCATAGTCAATAATTACCGTTTTGTCATACATATAAAATATACCTCTCCTAACCCCAATGATTATTGATGTCAAAGATAATAATTATGAATCAACTTGTGTATAGCCTACTATAAAAACGCATTTTAACAAATTATTGTGAGATGATACCAAATTCAATTGCCAAATTATGTTTTATAATTATTTCGACCAGTACAATTATGAAAATAACTTTTAAACAAAATCTGATTATTCTCCATAAAATATTGCATTTACTTCTATAATTGATATTATGAGTATTACATTCATATTATTTTTACAAAATACATATGACTTTAATATTTACTAGGCTATATTATTATTTTGGAGAATAATAATTACCTTATTGCCAAAATATAAAGCAGTGAAACATGAACCAATGATTTTTGTGGTGCTAAGTTCGTTTTGTGATAAACTTTATGAATAGTCTTTTTTCAATTAACTACAAATTTATTTCTGCTTTTGATGTTATTCTTCCATTCTAAATTCACAAAATGATGAACTTTCTAGACAACTTAGAGCTTACTTTTTTATTGAAATAACAAGTTCTAATAGAACTTACTGTTACCAGAATTCTAGAAATGCCAACAGTTTATTTTTGTAAAGGGTTCATAATAATAAGAGAATCATTACAATGAGAATGACAAGAACATAGTCCTTTCTGTTAAGTCTTCAATTTAAGGTGAAATGAGGTGACTAGACTAAGACTTTTCTATTGACATTGGCAAAGTTCCAACTTTCTATTCATATACAGAGTGAGTCATAAGTATGGGAACCCTTCAATAAATTAGAGAATGTTGTAGATATATACTTTAACTTTTAGGATAAGTTATTGCTCGAATACCCTACCTTTTGACATACAACTGAATTTCAACCCCTCATAAGGGGGTGACTTAGGGGTTGTAACTCGAATATTTCAAATGTAACCACCCATTGTGTGGTACATCATTTTAAAGGCCTTTTTAAAACAAGAAACATAACATCATTTAAAATGTTCTATGATACTTGCATCCAAAATGGCTGCTGATTGAAGTTTTCGTTTTTAAAGAAATGAGGGGTTGTAACTCAAATATTTTGAATGTAAACACCCATTTTTTTACACATAATTTCAAAGGCCTTTTCAAAGCGACAAAGATGAAATCAATAAAAATGTTCTATGATACTTTTATCGAAAATGGCGGCTGATTGAAATTTATCAATTATTTCATTAAAAACTAAAACTTCAATCAGCCACCATTTTGGATAAAAGTATCATAGAACATTTTTATTGATGTCATCTCTCTTGTTTTAGAAAGGCCTTTAAATGGTGTACCACACAATGGGTGTTAACTTTTAGAATATTTGAGTTACAACCCATCATTACTTAAAAACTAAAACTTCAATCAGCCGCCATTTTGGATACAAGTATCATAGAACATTTTAATTGATGTTATGTTTCTTGTTTTAAAAAGGCCTTTAAAATGATGTACCACACAATGGGTGTTTACATTTGAAATATTCGAGTTACAACCCCTAAGTCACCCCCTTATGAGGGGTTGAAATTCAGTTGTATGTCAAAAGGTAGGGTATTTGACCAATAACTTATCCTGAAAGTTATAGTATATATCTACAACATTCTCCAATTTATTGAAGGTTTTCCATACTTATGACTCACTCTGTATACTTTAGTTCAATTTCATTACTTGTGGAATTGCCAGTTTTCACAGAAAATATTAGATTAACGAGATAAGCAATTCAATTATTTTCTGTGAGAAGATTTTATCTAAGTCTAGATATTTGTTGTTTGAAAATGAGGTTATTCTTCATGAAGTCATGATAATCATCAATGATGATAATACTCGTATTATGTTTGAATCATGGCTTGCTCAAATTCTTCTAGCTACTTTTAAGTTTCAACGAGTATAATTTACAATGAATATTGATGTAGGTATTTATATTCGATAAGAGTGATAGTTCATGTAGTTTTTTAGTCAGTAGACAATGCATTCATTCCATAAATGTTATGTAGCCTCTTCCTGTATCATGAGTCACACATCTCTTCAATCAGAACAACTGTAGTATTAAAACTAAATTTAAAAAATCAATATTTAACTATTATGTTAGTAAATAATGAAATATTTTTTCTGATTCATCAGCTTATGATCCATAGAAAAAAATCCATAAAACTAGTTCTGATAGATAGGGTAGTAATAGGTAAACTATTCGAATTTTTTATATCATAGAACTAAATAGTAAATTTAGTTTAATTAATTTTTGTAGCTCAGCCAATATACCTACCTTCGTCTAAATGTTATTATAAACTGAAAAGTTACTGAACTAACAAGAAGATTTATTTAAATCCCCTATAAAATAAAAAAGAAACAATTTCATCACCTTGAATATCTACCTAATCACATTTTATTAATTCAAAGCTTAACTATTAGTTACTTTTGAATGTAGCAAAAATGTTTTATAGAATTCTATGCATATCTGCTGTTAATCCTTTTACTGCGTTTGTACTGATATGATAATAGCATACTTTGCGATTTTCAGAACCTTTTGATTTCTATGTATTTAGCTATTAATTATACAATATTATTCTTATTGATAGATAGGATTGTTTATTTTCAAGAGTGAATTGATTATCTAAATGTATAGATACCTGCAGAATTTGACATTCTATGTAGCTTGTTAGTTTCAACAATGAATCTGTTTTTGCTAATATCAGTGAATATACTAAACAACCAAACTAATCTATCTGATTGCATTACTGATATTATATAAACACATTACTTCTCGTAGTTGCATAGGACTCTTCCAATACTATTTTATTCATAGTAACTCACGGATTCGAGATGACTTATTTTTGTACTAGATCAGTGATATTTTAAATATATCAAAAACTTGGTAATTGTTAGAGGAAGAACGCTCCGTTGTTTATTCAAGTGCCTTTAGAAATTCACATGGCTTGAAAACAGATTATATTTTTCTGAATTTCCTACTTGTAGATTACAGTTGAGATAATTTTTACTCAATACATTTTTCAATGCATATTACTAACATCATATTATGCGGAAACTTTAACAAAATATTCAAATAAATGATTACATGGCATACTGGAATCAAAATAAGTTATTATATTGGTTTAATATTTTTTATACTTTGCATGAGGAATTTCATATGTATATAGATCATTAGTATGTAATTAAAAAAGTTTTTAAATATTGTATATTGAATTGAATAAACTATTAATTGAATGATCTCAGCGATATTTGAACAAAGAATAGAAAACAGGTGCATGTCATGTTATTCCTGGTAGAATAGAGCTTTTACTTACTTACTTACTTCTTGGCGCTACAGCTCATTCAGAGCCTTGACCTCCTTCAAAAAACCTCTCCATTCTTCTCTATCGGCAGCCTTACGTCTCCATCCCCTGACACCCAGCTTCCTAATGTCGTCCTCCACATCCTCCAGCCAACGCTTTCTCGGACGTCCTCTCAGCCTTCTCCCTCCTGGGTTGTTCCTGAAGACCTTTTTTACAATTCTTGAGTCACTCATCCTCTCAACATGTCCCAGCCAACTCAGTTTGATCTCGGTCACAATTTTACATTTCTGGTACAGATCACGCAGCTCTTGATTTGATCGTATTCGCCATTCATCATTAACATATACAGGTCCAAATATCTTTCTCAAAACCTTTCACTCCCAAATATTTAATAGATCCTCATCCTTCTTTGTCAAAACCCATGTCTCTGCTCCATACAAAACAATTGGTTTTATGACTGTTTCATATATTTTTTGTATTTTCACTTTCCTGGACAGGGTTTTATTTCTCAAATATTGGGTCAGAGCATAATAACATCTGTTTGCGGCAGCTAGTTTTGCTTTTATGTCAGTCTCAACATTATTGTCGTCTGTTATGATAGAACCAAGAAATTTGAAATTGCTCAATCTTTCAAAACGATAATTGTCAACTTCAAAAAATCTTTCACCAGTGTCCTGGACCCTGCTCGTTTTGCCTTCATTTATTGAGAGCCCGAGATGTGCCGATCCTCCGTTGAGTTGCCTGAATGCTTCCTCTAGCATGTGTCTATTCCTTGCAATCAGGACCACGTCATCTGCGTATGCCATATATTGAAGCATTCTGTTCATTATTGAACCTCCTGGGTTTACATTATTATTTCTCTAATGACTTTTTCAAGACTTAGATTGAATAACATAGCAGATAATACGTCTCCCTGTCTAAGGCCAATGTTTGCTGAGAAACTGCTGGTGAGCTTTTCTTGAACTTTAAAATTTGTTTGGTGGAGTGTCATTTTAGTAAGACGTATGAGTTTCAGTGGAATTCCAAATTCTTACATTGTCTGGAAAAGACTAGCTCTCTTTATGCTATCAAACGCCTGCCGATAGTCTATGTAGAGTTGATGGAGATTAATATTATAATCGTAGCGTATTATAGAGCTTTAACAATATTTGAAAATCCCATCTGAACTTCATGTATAATCAGAACAGACTTCATGTATAATTCTCAATAATCAGAATAGTTCCTCTAGAAATCCATTTTCTCATCAATTATTATTTTTTTTATTATAAAGAGATTAAAGAAAGTTTATTTAATACTTTCATTGTATGAACTTTTTTCAATTGTTCTTTGTTGAAGGAAGCAAACCATGCTAAATGGATGACTGAAAGTGTACATTTTTGCATTAACTTAAGGGGCTTCCGTGTGAGTTATATCAATAGTAGCCAATTATTATATCAATTCAACTGAATCATTCTGTAAATTTTATTCGGCCTACCTGTTGGTAGTCCCAAACTGTATTCTTTGAAAGGTGCTGAACTAAGTACAAAATTAGATAACTTCCCTCTTTTATACATTAGGCCTACGTAGAAATACGTCCATTGCTCTCGTTTTTTTTAAGATGAACATCACTTGAAAAATCAACCAAACGTCTATTTTAATGTAGAGTCATATCCTATCACAATAATTCTGCGTTCATACTCTTATCATTCTCAATAACTGGGTGTGATATGTTATAATACTAAAAATAGTAATCAGTCAATTTATAATAAATCAATTACTATAACGGCACTTTTCATAGCTTGACTCTGGAGGTGAATATTATTTTAATATTATTGATTAAGGTGAGATACCACCTCAAATACCATTGTTATTCTTATTATTTATCAAAGATTAATAGCATTTTATGTCGTAAAAAATTAAAATTATAAATACTGGGATCAAGTCTTAATATATCATAATATGAATACATTTTTAGTAGACTTCAGTACAGTAGTGTGCACTAATGCATATAAAACTTCATAATGTAATGTAGCCTACATCATAATTTTATATTACAGTCTAGACTTTCATTAATCGTTTATTGTTATTTCTTCAAAAACTTGAATTAAACTATCATTTACATAACCTCTAGACTTTGTATTCCAAATTAAGGTTTAAAGCAGTTTTGGGCGAATGCCTGTTGTTTTTACCTGCATTGTATCTATTGTCTATGAATAAATAAATATATCATATATTTATCAACTGGAATGTTTTATAGCACTGAGATTTATTACATTATAGTGTAGTGAAACAGATAGGTACAGTTTGTCATTAACTTCTTTTTTTCATCTACCTACCTCTTATTTCAGACTGATTTAAGCAACATTTTCTTTCTTAAATAGACATCTCTATTAACAACTCATTTATCTTTAGTGAAATAACTTGCATGTAGAATATCATTATATTGATATACTGTAGTGCATCTTTTTAACTTTGAGCTGTCGATATATTAACACTGTACTTATAATAATAATCAAATTCAATAACTGTAAATTTGTTGATATAATTTTTTTAGTTGACAGTTTTAATTTGGCTGTCTTTGGAAACTTCCATGTATCTGATACCAATAAATTTATTCTGACGTATTTGGTATTTTATCTGTAATTTCTGTAATGAGACTATTCAATAAATCAATATACGCTTTCATCTTGTTTTTTAATGTTCTAAAAACTTAAAGTTATAACTTCAACATAACCCCCCTAACCACCTACCAATGTGTTGTTACAAATTTTCTCCATAAAAAGAAATCGAATCTCCGATTTGATATTCAAAATCGATAAATGTCGATAATCAATATCAATGTCTGTATAATCAAGAAGTGTACATGATACTTTTTTCATCAGCTGTTTAATGATTAGTAAATTTATTAGTCTAAATTAACAAATAATTATAATCAAGATAAAGGTTAAATAAAAATTGAAACAGATTAGAAGTAAAGTTTATTGAAAATACTAAAAAATCTGGTGTGGCACATCACACAACTTTCCTTGCCGTTATGAAAATTAATCACCTGACGCTAGTGTTCCCGCGCATCTCAAGTCTACTATTCAAAGATTTAAGCCAGCTGGTGACAGGACTATAACGCTGGAGACACACGAGGTCTGCTATCTCTTCATAGTGAATCTATCTGCATATATAAAAGCGAAATGGCACTCACTGCGACTGACTGACTCACTCACTCACTCGCTCGCAGAACTAAAAATCTCCCGGACCAAAAACGTTCAAATTTGGTAGATGTTCAGTTGGCCCTTTGGAGGCGCACTAAGAAATCTTTTGGCAATATTTTAACTGTAAGGGTGGTTTTTAAGGGTTTAAAGTTCGTCTTTTAGCATGTATATTCTTCTTATTCCAATCTCTTAATTATAATTGAAAAATGTCCATACCATATATGTTAATATAGAACTATAATCTAGAGAGAGTACCTCTTCGAAACAGTTTGTAACTGGCAACTAAATTAATAATTTTGTCAGGTTGGCATTAAGTTAAGTTGACTTAGGTTGGCACCAAGTTGAAGATTGAAATGCATTTATCGCGGAAAAATTGATTGGGCACTGCTACTTTAATCGGAGCTATTCCTGGGAATATTATATTACTAGCCGTCAGGCTTGCTTTGCTCGCCATATCCGTTTAGCCAGACGTTTAGTCTGGACCCCCGACTGGATCGTCCTAACATATGATAAAAATGCTCAAATGAAAAATGCAGGCGAGCGAAGCGAGCCTGCTAATCTCATCCGTGGGCGATCCAGTCGGGGGTCCAGGGGGCGGAGCCCCCTGGCTAGACGGATATGGCGAGCGAAGCGAGCCTGACGGCTAGTGATTTAATAGAATCAACAGTTGCCAACAGTTTGCAATTGGAATAATAACATTTTCCAAGGATAGATAGTCTAGTAATACAATCCACAGCACCTATTCAGGAAATAACAACCAGCATTAAAGCTGATTGCCAACAGGAAATTAAAAAAAAACAGATTACAGCCGCTAACCAAAATATCTCTACTACAGTGGATAAAAATACTTATAGTATCACAGCTATACAAAATAAACAAACCAGTATATACACACAAATGAACCAATTGCAAGGTAATCTTAATCAGAACACAGAAACATGTAAAGCTTTAAATGGAACTCTGCAAATACACAAATCCACTCTAACTCAATTAAATCAAGAGGTAAAGACTTATAAAGTTGCAAGCAATAATCAATGGCAGACAGCACATGAGAAAATAACAGCATTAGAAAATCATATCCAGCAGCAACCTCATGGAATTCAAGCAGACGGCATAAATCCACATAGTATACTGCAGGGACTGAGTAAATTTGATAATACGGATTGCCATTTGCAACCTCAACCATTCATTGACCAAATAAAATTAACACAAACTCTTGCACCCACCTCTTGGGGTATGTAGCGACTCCGTTTGACCAGCCTACTAAGTGGCGAACCCCTGATGTTTTTTCGGAGTAGAGCCCATGAGTTTACATCATTGGAGGAGTTTATCGCTGTCTTCCTGGAACAGTATTGGAGCAGAATTAAACAGTTGGACGTTCTAGCGGATATCATATCATGCGATTTCAATCCTAATTTAGACAGTGCATGTACCACTCTCGTCACTGTCCTACAGTTCAAGAATTCTCAGCTGAACGAGCCGATAAACGAATCTGCATTAGCGAGTATTATTTTAAAGAAGCTACCTTATCAAGTTAGAATGGCGCTCGCCACTCAACCCATAACTGATTGCAAACAATTAATAAATCATCTATATGGCATACACTCTGTGATGGCAATATCAAATCACCGGTCAGATCAAATGTATACACAGAATCAACATAATTCAAAAACTAATCAGTATACCAGCCAAACTTATGAACCGGTACCATATGATTGCTCTCGATCTGCTCCTCAATTTGAACGCCACTATGATCATAAACAAAATAATAATTGGAATAGTAGAAATTTTCAAAATCGCCCAACAAATCATTACTCACAGCAAAATAATCGCAGGAATTATTATGATGGCCGTGATTGATTAGACACAAATAATGGTTACACTCAGAATAATTATAACAGAAATTATAAACTGCCACCTCATCAAATAAGTACAAATTACACATTAGCGCATGCAACAGGATTAAACCAATAAAGAACACCGAACCCAACACCCAACAATTCACCACCAGGCACACAGAAGACTACAGCTAAAAAATCATGACTATATGATACCCCCGATAAAACACATACAAGCTCCGATGAAGCAAACAAAGGAAAGAAAGATATTTCAGCATCATACACCACCTTCAGAAATGATTTACCAGAAATTCTATTAGAAGAAAATGATAAAGAATGCAGGCTACCCAACATCCAAATGCAAGTGTATATCGATATCAAAATATATGGAATGAAGGTTCAAGCATTAGTAGATAGTGGTTCACAATGTAGCCTTATACAAACAGATATATTTCAACGTCTAAAAGAAAAAACAAAATTAGCTACTCTACCGCTAACCAATGTATATGTATCAGATCCGCACACAGAATCTATGCACCTGCATCAATGGATACCACCGAGGCAGACCAAGGACCCCAAGATGGAAGAACGAGAGGATGGCTTCCGGGAGAAGAGGAGCATGCACCGCAAGGCCCGGAGGCGGAAGAGATGAAGGAGGAACCGCGCGTGCGCATACCGGCCACATGCACGTTACAAACGCCTGAGGAGGATACCGGACCGACACCAGGATGGAGGACAGAGGATCGACGGCATGCATCCATGGCACATATGCTTTGAAGCTTATAATCAGCAATGTGACCGGAAAAATGGACCAAATAAATGGGATAAAACCAAAACATGCGTGGATAATAATGAAATGGATCACTCATGGAGATTAATGAAGAACAGAAAGTGGTTGATAAGATTGGAAGAAATAAGTAATAATGTAAATGAAATGGAAGTACCTGGCTATTATATGTTGAGAGGTTATATTATTAAAGAAATGATAAGTGTTCTGATTTATTGTATTGTGTGGATTACCATGGCTGTGATAATATTGAAAAGTGATGCTATTGATGTTATAATTAAGACCATGTTATTGTTGAAGGAATTTTTTGACTGTTGGAAATCTTGTATGGTGAAATTGTTTGTTATCAAGGCCATGATGTTTGCTAAAAATTGTGATGTTAATGAAATAATGAAGGGGATAATATTATTGAAGAAATTTATGGCCTATGAGAAATCTTGTTTAACGAAACTATTTCCTGATATGATTAAGGTTGTTAATAAAGAAACTATGTGGATAGTATTGAAAGAAAATAAATGGAAGGCTTTGGATCAATTAAAAGAAATTATTATTAAAGGAGCAAGGAGTTATTTGAAAAAATATACCAGATACCAGGACTTTAAATTTATGAAGGATAAATTAATAATAGGACAGCCTCACAAATCAACAGGAGATAACCTAACCGGCCTACTTCAATGTCAACAAACAGAATGCAAGAAGATGCAAGTAAACCACGAAATTTCTATGAACCATATCATCGAATTTGAAGTAAATACGATAAGAAGTCAAAGGAAAACATCATTATCAACCAATTTCTGACCTGTCGTAATAAATTTAATCTTGGCATAGAACCTCATGGCAACAAATCCAACTTTTGATCCCTTCCAGCTGTTAGAAGCCTGAAACAGTCGAAGAACAATTTTTCAAGTATGTATTTTAGTAATCTACATCATATAAAAAAGGACACAAGCGGGGATAGTAAAAAATAAATTAAGTAAATTACCTTAAATATGAAAATTGTGATGAATAGGTTAGTTTTGTGCTGTAGAACAGGAGGCCAGAGAATTATGACGTGGGAAAGGGATCTAGAAATTGTAGACTAGCAATGCCCACTAAATCAAAGCACAAAGCGCCTGTTAAACATATGTTTATGAAAAAAGTATTGTACCCAAAAAGCTATTTATATATTGATATTTAATGAATTTATTAGTGTAAATATATTTATTTATACATTTTATATTTTATTACCATTGTTTATGCCATGTTGTTACTGGAGAAACCTGAATTGAAACGAGTTACCATCAAAGCCAAAACCAAATATGTAGCAAAAAAGAAGAATTGTACCTGATCTATAGAATATTATTAATATTAAGACCTAGAAATTATAATGAAGTATGAGCCCCAAAAAATTTGTACATCGAAATTATTTTTGAAAGAAATTTGTTATATTGAGAGTCAAATATGTATTGTATGAAGATAAGTTGGCATCATTGCAAGCGGCAAATTTGAAAAGTACTGTATTAGGTTATAAGGAGGAAATATATTTAAGATGTTGTATTTCTGATATTTTTTGTGTTGATAAGGATAATTTGTTATTATATTTGATGGAGATCTAAGGGGGGCGTAAGCAGATAAGGTCTGCAAATTGTTGTAATTTTTGAAAGTGTTTTTGGTGGATAAATGATAGATTATGTTGATATGTTGAAGAATGAATTTGTATCAAAAACATTCTTGATTCTCAAAATATTTTGAATTAAAATTCAGGGGCGTGTGTAACGAATCAAATTCTGATGGGTAAATAAAAATCCCTACTTGAAAGAAATTTATAGGTCTAAGTGGAATAATAGGCTAATATCGCCAAATGCGATAACGTTTTTAAAGATTAGATAATATCAGGTATCATGGCTGAATTTATAACGGCCGAATAGAAATGGAAATAATTTGCTACTTATATAATATTATATAAAATATTGAAAATTTGAGGTTAGGCATAAAATATCTATTGATCGGCAACCTAATGATCGATTGAGTCGCATAACATAAAATCTAGCCAGACACCTTGGCAGAAGTGTATAGTAACTAAATGGTATGCAACTAGAGGAACCAAAAATGTACATCACTAATTGTTGTAAAGTGAGAAACAACCTATAATCATTAGAAAATTATAATGCATGTAAAAATGTACTAAAAAACCCAGATAAAAATAACTTAATGTATTAAGGAAGTAGGAGGTTCATAGGCGCATGTATACTGTAACAAATTTGCTCGAACCAATCAAATGGTAGCAATTGATGGGTGGTAATAGTGAGCCGATTCAAATATATTTGTATATATTTCTAAAAATGATAAGAGTTTATGAATTATTGTTGTTCAGTTTATGTTTTGGATATGGCCCAAAGGCAGATAAATTATAACATGTGTAACATAAATAATAATTTAATAGATTGGCACGAACTATTTGAGCCTTGAATGTCGTAGTAACAAATTATTTGAATTTTATGTAAATTTGCAAGTCGGAAATGAAAATTGTGAAAAAGAAAGTAGAACTTGCCCACTTGCCTGCCAACCACTACCATGGAATGTCACCAAAATTTGTAAAGCACAATATCTTTTACTGTACCTTTTTAATGACTTAAAGTTGAATCAAATTATTAATTTTCCATAAGACTTTGTGATGCTATAGTAAAGCAAAAGTCATTTGAATATTTTTTAATCCCTTGGAAGAGACAACTTCGGCCACCAATAATCCAGGACAACCAGGAATTCGAATCACCATCAGCAACTTATAAAAAATTCAGCATGTGAGTGATAAATAGTTGAAATAATAATAGGGCGCCCTCAGTGCTTTGAGTGAAATAAGAAATAAAAGCTAGCTCATCGGAAAGGTTTTAAAATTAAGAAATTAATAAAAATACTTGTGCAAGTCTTAAAAAATGGTATAAGAAATATTTTATTGAATAGAAACGAGTCAATTTATATATCAAAGGATACACCAATTAAAAGAATATTAAGTTCTAAGCTAATAATACAAATGTTCACATGATCATTGATTTTATAATGTAATTTGTGATAATATAATGTAGCTCTGGTTCATTAGATAAATTGATCCCCTATTCTATCCCCTACTATTTCCATCAGGTGCCGAACCTTGCACCCTGATATATATATATATATATATATATATATATATATATATATATATATATATATATATATTTATTTATTGGAAACTGTAAAAATTTATATTTATTTAATTATCGATTTGTCAATTTATCATGCTCTGATTTGAGAAGTTAATATAATATAAGTAGGATCATCCAAATTGACAAGCAACAGCAAGTTGATGTCAAAGTTACATGCAAATAAAGGCATATGATCAATGAAGTGAAAGCACATGGTAAAGTTTTGTGCTATAGAACTAGAAAATAGTACTGATCTGTGATATTTTATCTGATTTCGTTTCTTGTTACATTGTATACTTTGTTGCTCTATATATTTTTTCTTTGATCTAATTTTGAGATTATTTGTTTTAAATATGTATCAAATTTTTATGGTGTACCATTCATTTTATTCCTCAATATCATTGGATATAAATTATATTTATGTATATATATTTTTATAAATTATCAGTATTATATTATTGTGAAAGCTCCTGTCTGAGCCTATTAAGATTTTAGTGAGATTATACCCTAGAAAGCCACAACCAGATTTTATAGTTATTAAGCGAACTCTCATGCTCTACCAATTGACGCCAAGCAAGAGGCTAAGTGTTATTCCATTAAAAGTAACATGACAACTGGCAGAAGGGGAAACAGTACAAGAAGCAGCCACAAAACTACAGAATGCTAGCAACAGATTCAGTGACTGGACCAAAAAATGGAGAATTCGATTAAATGCAATGAAGTCTATTCATATCAACTTCACAAACAAAATTATCAATGACCCAATTCGAATAAATCTGAATGGGAATGTAGTACCACACAGCAACACAGCAAAATACCTTGGAATGACTCTTTGACACCAAGTTGAAATGGAAAGAGCATATCAAGATGAAAAGGAGCAAGCTAGGACTCAAATACAGTAAAATCTATTGGATGTTGGGCCGTCAATCACAACTCTCATTGGACAACAAGTTATTGATTTACAAACAAATTCTAAAACCTGTCTGGATGTATGGAATTCAGCTTTGGGGCTGCTCTAGAACATCTAACATCAGTCAGATTCAAACATTCCAAAACAAAGTACTGCGGAACATGGTGAATGCGCTCTGGTACATAAGGAACAGCGATTTGCACCGAGATCTGCACATCCCCTATGTGACCTGTGAGATAAGACGATTGGCAGCCCATCATGAGTCACGTCTTCATCAACACGACAACACCGAAGTCATCCAACTACTAGACAACACTGAACTCACTAGGAGGTTGAAGAGAACAAAGCCCTTCGAGTTGGTGTAGTACTAGTGGAGTGATTAAAGTATATTGAATAAAAGTGTAGTGAAATAATTTAAAGTAGTGAAATTATAGATTGGAACTGTAGGCTTCACTGGAAGACTTTAGCAATAAAAATTGATTTAGGATAAGAAATAACAGAACAAAACTAATGGTTAGTCCTAGTGACTAGTTTTGATAGAAATAACAAAAAAAAAATCTTGAGTGATAGTAGAAGAAGTCATCCTCGGTATCAAGATCACACTGTATCCCAATAGACCACGTTTTCTTCTCAGAATTA